>NC_090317.1:53346640-53649440 GCF_039906515.1 Pseudorca crassidens | reverse complement strand
CACAGAAAGTGATAACTACAGAGATAGGTTTGACAGGCTGATCTGGGACAGCAGCTGCCAGCGTGGAGAAAGAAGGGGCTCTCACAGCCATACCAGAGGAGATTCAGGGGGCAATATCCTCTGCAGAGTTATGCATTATTATTATTATTATTATTTTTTTGTGGTACGCGGGCCTCTCACTGCTGTGGCCTCTCCCGTTGCGGAGCACAGGTTCCGGACGCGCAGGCTCAGGGGCCATGGCTCACGGGCCCAGCTGCTCCGCGGCACGTGGGATCTTCCCGGACCGGGGCATGAACCCATGTCCCCTGCATCGGCAGGCGGACTCTCAACCACTGCGCCACCAGGGAAGCCCAGAGTTATGCATTATTAAGGCATGACTGCATGTACTCAATGCAGTAGTTAAAACCAGACGATATCAAATCTAACATATAAGGTAGTTTTTATCACTCATCTTCATACTGGCATTCAACAAACTCATCATGCTTTTTCGTTTTTAGGCTCTCTTTTCCAAGGGACTTGTACATATATATAATGAATGTACACTGTAGCACTTTATGACAAAGCTCATGGAACACATAGAATATCACATTGTTTGCTCTAAATGAAACGATAAACAATATAAAGGATTATTGTACTTATTCTAGCTCCAAAAGAACTTTTCTTTTTCTTTTTCTTTTTTCTATTGTTAGCATTTACATTTGGAGCAAACTATCACTTTAGTAAGTGGACCATGAAGGAGCCAAGGTGTTTTACTCAAATTCTCAGAAGGAAGAATTTTTATCCTTGGATAAACCATGGCTTTCTTAAGAATTGGTACATTAAAAGATAATAAAATAATTCCTTCTCCCGTGTGTTGTTTTAATTGTAAAGGATAATATTTTTTAATAAATTATATATCTTCAAACTATATTTTAATACATTAAGAAACTTCAGAAGCATGATTTTTTTTAATTGAAAGTCCTCATTGATACAATAAGAAAGAAAAAGAAATACAAGCACAAAATGTGTTCCTTTCTTTTTTATAGCTATATTACAGTCCAGGAATCCAGTAGTTTGCTTATATAGATGATTCTTGGTTGTATTCTTGGATTTTCAAAAGTAACCCTGAGACTCCCTGAGGCTTTGCATGGTTGGGTTGCATTGAATTCTAGCTGTCAGGTTTGGGTTATGATTTCAGTAACAATGTTAATTCTTAACCAATTATGTAAGAGTTTTGACAAATAAGGCTCCTTAATCCTCATACAGATAAAGATGGTATAGTGTAAATGATAATATGAAACAGAATATAAATAAAACCAACTCAGAAATATTTTCTCCCTTGTAACACAGGAGTTCTAATTTTGCTTTTGTAGCTGGTGTGACCTCTCAAAGTCTTTTGCAGATGGACTTGGTTATTTCATTATCATGACTGTAGAAAATGGCAATGTTGGTTTGCAGCTCTAGAGCTTTGATAAAGCCAGCAGAGCAACCCTCCACCGTTCAAAGCTGTCTTTATATGCCTTCTCACATAAGGGAGGGAAAAAGGAATAAGGGGTGAACTTTTTAAAGAACCAACTTGCAAGCCCATGTAGTGGGATCATGTTGAGAGGGATCCAGCTTTTTGTACTTGCTTGAACTGCATCTCAAAATCAAATGATTGTTGATCAAACAATAGCTTGCACTGCACCTCAGAATTGGCTGCCATCTCTCATGTACAGCTTTGTGCAGGATTTTTGTTATTTTCCTGGAAAAACTAGTCAACTCAAGATTGAATTGATGTTTTCTTAAGAAAAACAGATAATATTGGCTTAGATGACCTAACCAACTTCTACATCATTACCTTATCCTGATATTTCCGTATGCTAAGGTAACTATAATAAAACGTTCTTTACCTTTTAGATACTAAAAAGCTAACATCTTCTATTAAATATATTCTATTTCTCAGAATTTTAACAGAAATCTGAGATTTATGCTCTGTTAAGTAGATTTAAGTACTGTTTACTTTAAACATCTGAAGATCAAAGAATTCATGTACCATGAGGATTAATTAAGTTAAGGCCTGGTCAGCTGAGATCTGAGAAACAAATCCAGAGCCCCTACTTTAGTCTTGACTGAATAGTATTATTAATGAATGGGATTTGAAACTCAGAGATGGGAAAATGGGTTTTTTAAAAATGAAATAATCTATATTTATTTGCATTTTGAGAGAATGAATAGATAATAAAAAATGAAATCAATTATTTTATATTTTTTTCTTAATAATGATTTAAAAATTTATAAAAGTAGCCCTTGTGCTACGTTCCTAAACAGTTCCTCTCCTGACTCATTGACTTATTTCTGAGTTTCTAGAATTTCACCTGACTGCCATGATATCCCACAAGAATGATCGAAGAATGGGTTAGTGACTGGGAAAACGTATGCAAGGTAAAGAAGACGTAAAATTTTTTAAAAGGCTAAAAAACATTTCTCAAAACTGCTAATAAGAATCAAGCTAGCAAAAAGAGAAATCTGACAGATATTGGCTTGTGATACTGGCCATTTTTACTGTGTTGCTGTACAAGAAAGTCTAGAAAAAAATGTTTAGTGTATTACAGAAATATCATAGCTAAGATAAATTCTTTTATCTGGTTAATATGTTCATACTGCTTAATAGGTCCACAAAGAGAAAATAAATTTCTATTAAGTAGTCTTATTAGGAACTGTCCACAATATCCAAGTGAAATACTGATTTAGGCAGCTTGATACTCACTGACGTTACCAGTAAAGGGATCTATTCATTTGTTTTTTTCTTCTCTAATAATGACAATTTGAGCTGGTAAAATCTTTTGCCAAATAAATGACAGTTTTAAATCCAACTTAGGAACTGTAGGTTTCAATTCCTTAAAAGTTGTCAAAGAACAAAAATAAAAAGACACCTGCCATGATATACCTGCTAGCTTGGGATCTGTGTGAAAGGAGACTCTAATTTCATTTTTAACTCATTTCAAAAATCTGAATTTTATATTTAGATATCAGCTAGTATTCCACTGTTCCTTTTCACTTCTATCAGTCATGAAATGGCAACTTTAACAAAGAGCATAATGTTCTATTTTGACATTGGGAATAAATTCACTCAAAATGACTGTTGTGAATTTAAAGTTTAGAACTCTTTTACAGGCAGTCGTATGTTTTAGTAGATTTTTAATGAAATTATAATTTATACAAGTGTTATTTATTTTTAAATTAACCATTATATATATATATATATATTTTTTTTTTTTTGCGATACGCGGGCCTCTCACTGTTGTGGCCTCTCCCGTTGCGGAGCACAGGCTCCGGATGCACAGGCTCAGCGGCCATGGCTCACGGGCCCAGCCACTCCGCGGCATGTGGGATCTTCCTGGACCCGTGTCCCCTGCATCGGCAGGCGGACTCTCTACCACTGCGCCACCAGGGAAGCCCCATAATATTTTAAATCTATGTAATAATGAGGTATTCTGTGAGGATTTCATTGTTCTTAAAAATTGTAATAGTTCATTTCCTATTTTTCTTTTTTCCAGATTAAATAAATGTATGCTATTTAATATTTTCTTCTATATTTTGTTTTATCTTGATTTATTTTTGTTTTATACTAATTTCAAAAGTGGCATTCCTTTTCATTGTTCTAATACAGAGGTAAACATGGTCTTCTATAAGAAAAGGTAATTGGCTTTCAAAAAGTGTATCTATAAAATTGGTTAAATAGTAAAATATTCTTTATTATTTACCTGAAATTTATAATTAGATTTAGATTAAGGAAAATGAAATCCATAAGGATCAATAACTTTGCCAATTACTTTAATGTCAATATATTAAACTTTGGAATCAGATAGGTTCGGGTTGGATCCTTTCTCTGCTCATTTTAGCTCTGTCATCATGAGCAAGTTGTTTACCCTCTTTACTTCATTTAACCACTTAAATTCTGTATGTTTCAGTTAATTCATCTGTAAAATGGGATAGTGACAGTTCCTAATGCAGAAGTGTATTTGGAGAATTTAATAAGAATGCATGTACAAATAAAGCATAATGCCTGACACAATATAAATCCTCAATAAAAGTAGCTATTATTATTTAAAATTAAGTTTCTATCATTGCTGTAATCCAATTGTCAGTACCAGGATACAAATTCAAAGGAATATATAAATTCCTTTTAGTAGATTATCAATACCCAGTAAGTAGCTATAATGAGTACCTCCTTAGTCTTGCCTTATTTTGCAAAGCAGTGACTCTCTTCAATCTTCAGTTCCATATTTGTTGTTGTTTCCTTAGGTTTCTGGGCCCATATTTAATTACAGATGATGAAACAAGTCCATCATCTATGAAATCATTTATGCCGAGGCATGGTTAAAACAAATCAGCAATTTAGTACAGAATCACACAATGGCTAACAGTTTGCAGCTTCAGAACCATAATGAGTTTACTTATTGAGGGCATTAAATTAATTTGTGCTTGTGTACTCTACCTATATGTCTCCATGTTCCTGTCTATCATTATGAAAGTAAGTTTATTCCAGCATTTTATCCATAGAAAGCTCATAGACTTTTTAAGGTGTGCCTTTTCTACAAGATAAACTTCCACATCTTTGGATGAAAACAAGCCTCAGCCCAATTTTTTTATTTCTGAGCATCATGGGATGCTCTCACAATTTTCAGAATTTTTTTTTTTTTTTTTTTGCGGTACTTGGGCTTCTCACTGCTGTGGCCTCTCCCATTGCGGAGCACAGGCTCCGGACGCTCAGGCTCAGCGGCCATGGCCCACGGGCCCAGCTGCTCCGCGGCATGTGGTATCATCCCAGACCGGGGCACGAACCCGCACCCCCTGCATCGGCAGGCGGACCCTCAACCACTGCGCCACCGGGGAAGCTCCCTTCAGAAATTTTTTAAAACTAAAAAATGTTTAAAAAGACACCTTGTTATCTTGAAAAGTTTGACTTTTTATCTTGCTTGGATATTATAATATCAAAATAAAGACCAATACTTTTTATGTGCGTACTGTGAATATTTTACATAGACATCTAATTGATTATGATCATATTATATAAAATTGTTATTTGTAGACAACATCATATTCACTAGGCAGGCTGGCGTTGTGCATGATGATAAACAGAATTCAGGCAGGTATACATTGAAGTCATATTTCTGTCATTTACAAGGTGACTAATTTGGGGTGAGTTATCTAACATCTCTGAGCTACACTTTCTTCATCTATATAGTGGAAGTAAAAAAAAAAACAAAGACTATCTCTTTGGGTTATTACACAGGTTAAATGAGATAATACAGATAATAATAACACAAGGGCTTGTAATAATGTCTGACCCTCAGTAAGTGCTCATAAATTCTAGCCTTTACTGTTGTTTATAATTGTTCTTGCTGTTGTCCACCTATACAATTAAGTAGGCTAGATTGGGAAAACAGTCATACCTAACTCTTACCATTACATTAATAATGCATATAAAATACATGTAAAGTACAGTGCTTAGTAAATAGAAGGTGCTTAACAAACTGTACTTTAAAAATTATCAATACTGCACATTCCTTACATACCCATAGTCTTCAGCAACTATTGATAGAGACTTACATGTCCATCTGTGGCTGGTGACTCATAAGTGCTCATCACAAAACATTCCAGTCATTATTTTAGAAAAATAAAAGTTGGTTTGCTTTTTATATTTCCTTTCTATCCATAGATACATATCTGTTACCTTTCTGCAAGTCTTTGAAATAGGTGCTTTATTTATCTTGCTTGTAGTCATTTCACTTCATCTCACCAGATATCATCTGCCTTTATTTCCAGCCATCATTCATTCCTCATTCATTTATTTTCCAATGGTCTCATATATTGGAATTTGGAATAAGAGTTTATGAAATGAATGGGTCACTCCTTAAATATTGATTCAAGAGGCAAAGATATGAAATCGGCATTTTGCATTTAATATGCAATGTGTTATCCAAAAGCATTCTGTGAGGCACTGATATTTGGCCATCTCTTTTTCTTGTTTAGTTAATTCACATATAGATTGTGGTTTTGGAGTCCACCAGGCATAGATTTAGCAGTAACATAGATGGTTAGTGCTATGCAGGTGCCAAATTTAAAACACATTATGCAGAGAATTAAAATGGTTTCAAATGGGAAGCATATATGCTTTGCAATATCCATGGTAAATTTCACTTTCAATCAATTTTAATATACCTAATCATGAAAATTAACTTAAAAGTACTGATATGGAGGAACTGCAATTGAAATGACATTTTTTTTGTCTATGAGACTTTTTATTTTTTTAATTTATTTTTTTTTGAGACTTTTTAAATGATCTTCACTGAATCATGCAGTTCCATATCACTGACAATACACATTGCTCTCTTTCCGGACAACTAGGGAGATGGATGTGCCAACCTTTAGTTCATACATTAACTGACCCAACTGTCTGATTGAACATTGTTATGTAACTCAGAGCACTTTATTTCTCCTTCACTATGTACCACACACTGTAGTTATTTATTATCTTCCATTAACCATATCTGCACCCTCTGGCACATACTCAGATGAATTATGCTTGAGATTAGTAAGTAGCACTCTTTATTTCTCCACTGAAACCAAAGCTTATTGGTCTGAAGATTAACAAGCCACTTCTCCAATATTGCTCACCCTTTTAGATTTTTCTTCTTATCTCAACATTTAATTAAAAGAATGTTCAAATATACAACAAAGTTGATATAATGTTCCAGTGAATACTTGTATAACCATTTATTAGCTCTCTCCTGCTAGCTAAAACATACTTAATAGCTTAAAAGACACGCACAAATTTATTACCTGAATATAGGTTGGAAGCCCAGGCACAGTATGACTGGATTCTCTACTCAGGAACTCACTGGGCTGAAATTAAGGCATGGACTGGGGCTGTGATTCTCATCTGGGGCTCAAAGTCTTCTTACAAGCATACTGGTTATTGCCAAAATTCATTTGCGGTTGTAGGACTGTAGCCTTTATTTACCGGCTAGCTGTTGGCTGGGTTCAACTCTAGAATCAACCGACAGTTCCTTAATATGTGACCTTCAACATAGGCAGTTTTCAACAGGAATGCTTGTTTTCTTCCAGAACACCTGCTCTGCATCTCTCTGACTTCCTTTTCTTTGACCAGCTTGAGAAAACTCTCTGCTTTTAAAGGGCTCAGGAGACCCAACCAGGACAATCTTCCTTTTGTCATATAATATAAAATAATCTAACATAATCATGAATGTGACATCTCATAGATTCTACCCACAATCAAAGTACAGGGGCTTAGACAAGGGTGGGGATCATTGAAGGTTAGCTACGAATTCTGCCCTGCACAAACCACCACCTATATTGTCATTAATATTTTTACAGTTTCATTAAAGTATAATTAAATATATAGTAAAATTCACCCTTACCTCTTAAACTTTAAAGCCCACATTTTAAATTAATTTTTTGTATTTTTAATATTCATTTGATCAATTTTCCCAATTATAATATTGGTATAATGGTCAAATATGTGGCTCTGCTAATGGAAAGTTATACAAGTCTGTTTGTAGAAGTTGCTGTAGAATTACTATTTTTTTAAACAGTTACTTTTCTCAGTCACTTGAAGTTTGCCCTCTGACTAGACTAGAACCAGGCTAAAAATGTCTCCATGTCAGACAACCACAGTTTAATGCTGGCCTAGGGGGTTTTGTTTTTTATTAATCTCAGCGAAAACCTTGAAATTATGAATAAGAGGATAGTTTGTGTATACATTTTTAATGCAGGTTACTCTGCCCACGAAAAGTGTTGCCTAGTATATATTCATGTGATGACATACAGGAGCTGATATTGAAATAGTAATGATAAAGTTGCACTGATTTTAATGGTGTGCATTTAAATATAAATGAGAATAGTGGTCCAAATAAATTCCATCATATTTTGAACAGAGTTATTATAAATTAGGGTCACCTTGCAAAAAGTAATAAAGAAGACCCATTGGCTGTGATGTTACTGAGGACTAACACAAATGAATATAGCTGTAAAAAAAAAAAGTGGAGACACATATCATATTATTTTTTTCTTTAACAAACTGCTAAATAAAATTAGAAAGAATAGAATGAATGCATCAACAAAGAAATGGTGTGCAGTGACTTATAAAAAACAATATACTCTTCTCAATATATCTAATCTTATCACTTACAGCACACATGAAAGTTGTGCTCTAATGGTGTCCAAATCCAATATTCTCCATGATGAGATCTTTCCAGCTTCATAGATAGATCTTATTTCATTTTCCACTTTTTATTTTCCCTTGTCATTTCTTTAAAACAACTGAGCATTAAAAACTCCAGTTACAAAGAACTAAGAATTTGTTATAACTATAAAAATTGGACATACCTGTAAGTAGAAGTCTGCAGCACCAGAGAAAATGTTTATAGCAAATATATTTTGTGCCAGACATGGCAGATTATTGGCTTCTAAAAATTTTGCTTTTCCTTGGTTAGTCTCTTTTAAACTTAAGTAAGCTTTGCTTTTTAAATTGTAATTTTTATTGAGATAATTCTAGGTTTAAATGAAGTTGTAAGGAATAATACAGAGAGTTCCCCTGTATCCTTTACCTGTTTTCTCCAAAAGGTAACATCTTGCAACACTCTAACATAATATCAAAACCAAGATATGGACATTGGTACAATCCACCAAACTCATTTAGATTTTATTAGATTTACATACACTCATTTGCGTTTATGTGTGTGTGTGTGTGGTTCTGCACAACCATATCACGTGTATGTTCATGTATCCACCACCACAGTCAAGAAACTGAACAGTTCTATCACTAAAACCTTCCCTCTTGTTGCCTTTTTATTAGCATACTCATCTCCCTCAAACCATTCCTCCCCATGCTTAATCTCTGGCAATCACTAATCTATTCTCAATTTTTATAATTTTGTGATTTTAAGAATGTGTATAAATCAAATCATACAGTTTGTAACCTTTGGGTAGCGTTTTTTTCACTCAGCATAATTCCCTGGAGGTTCACTCATGTTGTTTCATGTATCAATTGTTAATTCCTTTTTATTGCTGAGTAACATCTCATGGTATGGATATATCATAGTTTGTCTAACCATTCACTTGTTGACAGGCATCTGAGTTGTTTCTAATTTTTTAGCTGTTTCTAATTTTTTCTTGAATTAAGTATGAATTAAACTGCAATGAACATTAGTGTTCAAGTTGTGGTGTGGATGTGATGTAAGTTTTAATTTCTCTGAGATAAATGTCCAAAAGTGTAATTGCTGGGTCACATGTTTAGTTTTATAAGAAACTGTCAAATTGCTTTCCACAGTGTCTATACCATTTTTATTCCCATCAGCAATGAATGAGTGATTCATTTCTTTGCAATCTCTCCAGTATTTGGTGTTGTTACTATTTTTTTTTAACTTTAGCCATTCTGATAGATGTGTAGTGTTATCTCATTGTGATTTAAGTTTGTATTTCCCTGATGGCTAATTGCTATGGTATGGATGTTTGTGCCCCACCCCCCATGCATATGCTGGAATTCTAACCCTCAGGGTGATGGTATTAGGAGGTGAGGCCTTTGGCATGTGATTAAGTCATGAAGTCAGAGTCCTCAGGAGTGGAATTAGTGCCCTTATAAAAGAAGCCTGAGAAAGCTCCAGTGCCCTTTCACCATGTGAGAACACAGCAAGAAGTCACCTTCTACGGACCAGGAACTAGCCCCACACCAAACATCGAATCAGCCAAGTCTTGGACTTCCAAACCTCCAGAAATGTGAGAAATAGATATTTGTTGTGTATAAGTTATCCAGTTTATGCTATTTATTTATTGCAGCTCAAACAGACCAAGATGGTAATGATGTTGAACATCCTTTCATTTGCCATCTGTATATCCTCTTTAAGGAAATGGCTGTTCATATCTTTTGTTCGTGTTCTAAATGAATTGCTTGAGAATTTTTTACTGTTGCATTTTGAAAGCTCTTTATATGCTGTAGATACTACTCCTTTGTCAGATGTATGAATTGCAAATATATTTTCCCAAACCATAGGTTGTGTTTTCATCCTCTTCACAGGGAAAACATTTTAAATTTTGATGAAATCTAATTAATCAATTTTACTTTTAAGGAATGTGCTTTTGGAAGTTCAAGTTTTAATTTTTTGAGGAATCTCTATACTTTTTTCCATAGTGGCTGCACTAATTTACATTCCCACCAACAGTACGTGAGGATTCCCTTTTCTCCACATCCTTACCAACACTTGTTATTTGTTGTCTTTTTGATAATAGCCATTTTGATGACAAAACTCAGCCTCTGTACACTGGTGCCAAGTTGAATCTTGGAGACAGAGTTTTGGGTGAAGTAGAAAAGAATAGCTTTATTGCTTTGCCAGGCAAAGGGGGAAACTGTGGGCTCAAGCCCTCAAAACTGTGTGTCCCAACCTGAGGGGATTTGGTGAAGAGTTTTATAGCAATGGTTCAGGGACAGTGTTGCTGATAAGGAAGAGGGTATGTGCAGGAACTGCATTCCTTTAATCTGTCCTCAGGTGGTCTCCTGATGAGCTTCTGTGGTTCTCTGATGTTATCCAAACTGTGACCTTCTCTCTGGAATGAGGAATGCTCATTAAGTAGTTAACATCTTCCATTTGTTGGGGATTTTAGTTCTGCAGAAGAGCTCAAAGAAATTGTTATGTATATCCCTTGAGACAGAACCAGGACCCTGTCCCAAGGCTGCACTATTGTTTCTTTTTTTAAAAAAATACTTTTCAACATACACTATTTTATTTAGTATTTTTATAAGAATGTATGGTATAGTATTCATGCTTTTTACAGATACATAAACTGAGGGTCAATGAAATTATATAACATGCTTAATATTAGTAGTAAAAAGTAGTGGGAACAAGACTAAATTCCAGCTGACTTTAAAGTAAACACTTAATCTGCCTCACCTCATTACTTTGATCTCACTGATATGATAGTGGTTTAAAGGTAATTTAAATACTAAAGCTGAACAGATATGGCCTGTGGCCCAGCAATCCCACTTCTAAGTTATATACAACACAGAAATGTGTACATACATTCACCCAACACATGCACATATATACGTAACAGCATAATTTACAGTATGGAAAAGCTAGAAATAACCTAGATTGTCCAACAATACAATCAATAAATTGCCATATATTCATCCAGTGGAATATAATACAGTGCAAAAATTAAATTATTGGCACAATTTTCCCAAGCACATGAGAAAATTGGACAAACCAAATGATGTTGAAAGAAGCCATTCAAAAATAAAGAGTACAGTATGATCCCATTCTTATAAAGTACCAAAATAGACTAAACTAAACTATGAGGAAGTGAGTGGGCTACAGCAGGATGTTGGGTTCTGGATGCTACTTCTGTGCAATTTTTTGACCCAGGTTATGGTTATGGAACACCCAGGGTGTGTTCACTTTGTGAAAATTCATCAATTTATAATGTTGCACTATTGTTTCTTGACTGCTCCTCCCTTGTCTCTGCATCCCCTCCCTTCCCTGATAAGCAACTGTTTGAACCTGCCCTTTGGAACTCAGGGAAGGTCATGGAGGCTGAAGCCTACTCCCTACAAACAAGAAACAGGGGACTCAGAAAAGTTTCCAAAAGTTTCCACATGGTCCTGTTCGGTTTCAAAATGCTTTTTCTGCATCAGTTGATAGGACCATATGATTTTCCTCCTTAGCCTGTTTATATGCTGGATTACATTGTTTCTCCAATGTTGAACAAGTCCTGCACACCTGGAATGTTCTTGGTCATGGTGTATAATTATTTTTATACACTGTTGAATTTGATTTGCTAATATCTATTTAGAATTTTTGCTTCAACAATCATAAGAGATATTGATTAGTAGTTTATTTTTTTATATTTTTTTTGTCTAGCATTGGTATCAGGGCAATAATAGCCTTATAAATGAATTGGGAAGCATGCTTCCTCTTATTTTTCTTGGAATATACTTGGAATCAACTATTCTTTAAAATTTTGGCAGAATTCCCTAGAATTCTAATTGTACCACTGTATTTTTTTCAGCTAACAGAACATTCTCCCTTCACTTGACTCTTGTTTTGATATATTCTCATTCCAAGGAAATGCACGTACATTAAATTCTGCTTATTTTAGCTATGACCTTATTTAGAGAAACAATGAGACAGTCCTGATCTTTTAATGTTGATATGCTACAACCTGGAAACATGTCTTTGTGATGAACAAAAAAGTCAGAGTGATAACTCACCTACAAAGAGCATACAATTAAGATAAAACTTTTGGAGATTATCAGGCAGGGCTGACTGAAATTCACTTTCTACCCTTTCTTGGGGTAAAAGAAAATAACTAAGGTTGCCATAACTGTGAAAGAAAAACACATTTTTGATGGCCCCAAGGGTAAATTTGACCTTCACTGAAATTAAAACAGATTTTGTTAGAGCATTTCTAATGATTTAACGTTTGTTTTGGCTTATGGTATCAAGCATTGTTCCTGTAGCCCATTTTAAAGTTTTGCTATCTATCTGTATAGTACTAGTTATGAAATATTTTGCTTTCTGCTGTTCTTTGCTTGCAATGATTAATTCCTAGTCAGGTGATGAATGTGAATAAAGGGTGGCAATTACAATTGCTTTAATCACTTAATAATGTGGGTCCAGGGCTCAATTGAGATTTTAGACATATATCTAAACGAATTATACTGAATTTTCTATTAATCACTGCATCCTTAGTGCTGACAAGGTCTCTTTCTAACAATAGATCTAATCATTTCAAGATGAGCCACAATTAGAATGAATATGATAAAGATCTCATCATCTGGGCCAAGATTCTGATCCCATGAGCCCAAGATAGAAACCTCTGTTTCACTACTTAATTTAACATTAAGGGCCATGCATTAAGTCTTGTGGCTCTGGAGATTTATAAATGTTTAAAGCCCTTAATAAACTTAGCTTTTTACTTTTGGACCATAGTCACTAGCTGAATAAAATGTTTGATTTTTTTTGAAACTGGGACTTTATTTTATATGCTTCAGGCAAACTAGATCAGTATTATACAGTTTTCTATAATTCATTTTCATAAGGTAGTGATTTACTTGCGACCTCAAAGCAAAATTTTTCCCTCTCACAGTCTTTTACTACCATTCAAGGCACTTTTGTATATATCAGAAATTAATTCATTGATCATCTCTAAGTATTTTTTAGTAGCTGACTTGGACAGTAGATTGTAAGATTCTTCCTTGTTATAGTGTACTCAAGGTTTCACAGTGCATGGTTAAAATAAAGGATGATGATGTTGATATTAACAATAACAGACAGAGTTTGTTGAAAGCTTACTATATGATGGTGTTAAGTGCTCTACTGTATTAATGCACTTAGCCCTCACAAACACTCTATCATAGTGCTACTATTTTTATTCTTGGTGTTTTACAGATAGACAAGCTCAAGCACCAAATAGAGTATTCAAGCAGCTGGCCCGTGGTCACACAGTTAATAAATGGTAGAGCTGAGCTTTGAGCCAGGCAGTCTACTTCCAGAGCCCATGATCCTAAGTACCATGCCTGTCACATAGTAGATGCTCAATAAATATTTGTTGACTGATAAAATTCTATAGTTAAAGC
Source organism: Pseudorca crassidens (assembly GCF_039906515.1). Lineage (NCBI taxonomy): Eukaryota > Metazoa > Chordata > Mammalia > Artiodactyla > Delphinidae > Pseudorca > Pseudorca crassidens. The sequence goes on along the minus strand of NC_090317.1, from coordinate 53,635,822 downwards.
TCCCAAGAATTACAACTCTCTCATTTTTCTAAAAATACTAACGATAAATAACCAATCATAAAAATAAAAATGTCCTGAATACAGAGCTCTGCTGAGAATAAATGCAGCCAGAGAGATAAATGGAGCCATCCACTGTTTTATGTTGAATTGGAAGCTGAAAATAACAATGTCAATGTGGTAACTTGGAAAAAAAATGAAAATCGACACGACAGATTCACAAAGCAGTAAAAAATGTACAAGCTTAAAATATTTTAGATACTTTAAGAGCTAAATTCTGGGAAGACGCCTGAGGCGGATGAGCCTCTAGGGGAATGAAATACCTTTTTAAATGAAGCTCAGACCCTATCTTATGCAGTTTTAATGTAAGTCTTTGATAATTCAAGACTTTATGGATCACTCAGGAGGAGTGCTTTTATTTCTGTATTATAGAAATCTGGCAGCATCATAGATATTGGAGTTTAGCTATGGTAAATATTCATTTGTGTGTTTAATTAATATTCACTTTATATTTCTGCTAAAGCTATAACTAAATGTTTAGAAATTATTCTCTGGGAAATAAAATTATACAAGGATACCTCTCTATTATTGAGGGAAAAGCTGCCAAATTATTTTGAGATCACAAGTATTGTAATTATCTATATTCTTGTCTCTGTTCCCTTATGAAGACTATAATCTCTGTAAGGGCAAAGATGATTATTTCTATCTTGGCAATCACTGTATCCTAGTAACTAGCCTGGTGAATGAGTGAATGAAGAAGTTAGAGGTGATGGAGGAAACAAAAATTCATTCTAGGTTGCATTTTCCGAGCACTGTCACACTGGGTAGTCCTTCTTACCTTGAAGGGCAACTAGATTGTGAATTCTTGGTCTTTTCTCCACAAATAAGATGCTCTCTTTACATATGATGCATCTGACTTAACCAGATGGAAACTGAACAAAGAATTAAAATGGTTGAATTGGAAAATTGGTCAATTATACAAGTTAGTAGTTTGCCTAGATTATAGAAAATGAACTAATACTAGAGGCTCCAGATTATGCAGCTGGCCATGTTACTTGCATATGTAAAAACATTGAATATTCTAACTGTTAATATTATTATTATTATTATTATATATTTTTTTGCGGTATGCGGGCCTCTCACTGTTGTGGCCTCTCGTGTTGCGGAGCACAGGCTCCGGACGCGCAGGCTCAGCAGCCATGGCTCACGGGCCCAGCCGCTCCGCGTCATGTGGGATCTTCCTGGACCAGGGCATGAACCCGTGTCCCCTGCATCGGCAGGCGGACTCTAAACCACTGCGCCACCAGGGAAGCCCTGTAACAGTAATTTTTGAGGGAAAATTAACTTAGAGAAATCCAGTAGGTAAATACAAATGTAACTGCCTAACGTTAAAATCAATGCAAATGACTACTTTATAGAAGCACATCTGAATGTACTTTCTCTAGCATAGAAAATCATTAGTTAGGAAATAAAGTACTATAGGGGATATATAATATTTATTTGGAATTATTCATACATATTTGAAACATTATTCATCATCTAATTTATTTATTGCTAGATATTGTGGCACATCGAACATTAACTTCTAGTAGTATAATATTTATTTTTGATGCATTTCTACCTAAGACATACAACAGGCTTGAGTGAAAAGAATATTTCCTTCCTGATTCATGCAATTTTGGCACATAGTATAAATTTCTGTACCTCAGTTTCCACACATGTAACATTAGCATAATTGTATTTATATGATGAACTATTCTAAGGATTAATTCAGATAATGTATATTAAATAGCTAAGAGAAAGTCTGATTCATAGGACTCTTAAAAACAGTAGATGTCCGGGCTTCCCTGGGGGCGCAGTGGTTGAGAGTCCGCTTGACGATGCAGGGGACGCGGGTTCGTGCCCGGTCCTGGAGGTTCCCACATGCCGCGGAGCGGCTGGGACCGTGAGCCATGGCCGCTGAGCCTGCACGTCCGTGAGCCTAAAAAAAAAAAAAGTAGTAGATGTCCAAAATAGTTGGGAGAAGGTAGGAGAGCTATGAATTGTTATTGTTATCTCCATTTTACATATCAATAAACAGATTCAGAGAGCTCAAAGGACTTGCTCAGGGTCACACAGCTCTTTGCTCCCTTGTGGTATGATAGTATTTTATTCATCTGCTCATTAAAACACTTAAAATGTAATACTGTAATTATCTATTTCTACCTCTGGCTTCCCTATTAAACTGTGAGATCCTTTTGGGCAAGGGCCTTATCCCATTCATTTTTCTATAATTTAGAAAATTTATACATAGTACCAAATAGTCTTCTGCTAAATGTTTCACAAATGAGTGAGTGATCTGGAGCTGGAACGTATGTCACATTATTCAAAACCGGATATTCTATTTCTCTTGTACCATATGCTTACTTATAATCATCCCAGTCCTCCAAAAACTTACATATTAGATGAAATATAGTGATTTGCATTCAGTAATCTTTCAATGCATTTTCGGTTTGATAATCATAAAACAGAACAACCTATTTTCTATCCTAGTGTATTGTTTTCCTGAAATGGGAGTATATCCCCTTCGCTCATTGTATTTTTAACTAGGACTGCCATAACAAATTACCAAAATATTTGGTTAAAACAACAGAAATTTATTCTCCCACAATTCTGCAGGCTAAAATTCTGAAATCAAGGTGTCCTCTGAAAGCCCTAGGGAAGAATCTTTCCTTGTTTCTTCCAGCCTCTGTGGGCACCTGGCAATCTTTGACATTCATTAGCTTGTAGCTGCATCCCTCTAGTCTCTGCCCCACCATCACTTGGCCGCTTTCTTTCTGTCTGTGTGTCCTCTTCTTACAAGGGCACCAGTCTTTGGATTTAGGACATCCTGAAATCCAGGATGATTTCATCTCAAGATCCTTAACTAACTAACATCTACAAAAGCCCTTTTTACAAATAAGATCAAATTTTGAGTTTGGAATGGACATGAATTGTTGGAGGACACTATTCTATCCACTAAAGCTATTATGCTTCATTTGAGTTGATAGTATTAAGACAAGCTTAATGAAATCTTACAAACCTAAAAGCAATGAATTCAACTGGGGAAAAAAATGAAGGGCTTTGAGTTTCAGTTTTTTCAGATGATTTGAAATAAAGTTGAAAATTCTACAGAAAATGCACTAAAAGTGGAAATTCAGTATGGAATTGCTAGAGGAGTTTGAAATAGGGGAGAATATATCCGTAATCAGCTAAGAGCTCAAGAAAACTATGGTGATCCCAGAAGAGAATGTTTTTCCCACCTAGGAAATAAGCAAGAAATGATAATGGGTATCAGACAATTATAATAACTTAGTCTGCTGTAAGCTAGGTAATATTAGATTAAAACTAAAGCTGAAGGATACATTAAAATGAATGCAACTATATCTTAGGTTCAAGTCACAATCAGGAAGTCATATGCTTAACTAGTACCTATGTGAGACCACTATATGAGAATTTAACGTTCACTTGAATCGATGCTAATGAACTAATGACACTGTTTTAAAATACCCTTTTGTTATCTCAGGGTTTGATATAAAGACAGGCACATAGGTCACTTTTAAATTTTTATTTCTTATCATAGATCTAGTTAGTCATGCTTTCATCTAATATAAAAACCAGGCATTCACAGAATTAAGCAGTCTGGTAGCTACTGCACATTAAAACAATGATTTCCTTTTAACTAATGAGAAAGATCATTTGTATTCTGATGTTTATTCTTATAATCACTTTATTACTTTGATGTTCATTTTGTAAACATCTACAAGCTTTAATAGATGCAATGCAACAATCTCAGTTTTACATTTCACGAGAATGACGTGTTAAGATGATCTGTAATTTAAAGTGATATCAGAGACAATTGCATATGTCTTTAGCAGCAAACAGAGGTATATTTATGCAAAATTCAAACAATTAAAAATGAAACACTGTTCTGACTGACATGCAATATTTTAAGAAAGCAGACCTGTCTGTCACATTGATTTTGTTATTGTCACAGTATAAGAATGTTTCAGGGCAAGAGTAGGGTTTTGAATAAACCAGAAAGATTATGTGAGAACAAGTGTAATAGTATTCTAACTTAATCCTGCCTTCTCATAAGAAACTGTGATTTTCGTATCATCCATAATATTCCGCTTCTATGTCACTTTGAGAACATTTTACTCTTGTTTAGCTTTGTTAGATCAATTCTAGTATCAATCTTGAATAAAGCATTGGTTTCTTTCCCCCCTTAGTTTGACTCTCATTCTGGTACTCTATATAATCTCTGCATGTTCCAAATCCAAGATTCAGCACCCATGAAAAAATTATTTCAACTGGATTTAATCAGTACTGTCAATCCCTTTCTCCCATATTCAGCAAATGCAATGTCATTGTCCCATGATATCCTATGTGTTCTTCCAACTGTTTTATCAGACTTTTAACAGTGATATACTATAAGGTAGGTGGATTTGAATAAATAATTTGACAAACATTTTTAAAAGTTTCATTCACTTTAGTAGAGGGAATTTCCTTAATATATTTCAAATTATATGCAAATTAATATCAAGAAATAGGTAACTTTTCAACCCTCTCAACGGATGGGTTTGGCAATCTGTTCAATGGTATCTTAGTAACAGGGAATAGTACATTAAGCTCACATAATAGAATAGTTTATGCTACAGTTTTATTGATCTAATTAAAATAATTTTGGATGCCAGTGTATAGTTTAAAAAATGTTTAGATAGGAATTTAATTCTAAGTATTCTAATATTTAATTCTAATTTAGACAGTCTTTAATTCTAAAGTTAAAAATAAATTACCTTGAGAGCAAGAATGTGAAGAAATTGGAACCCTTGTACACTACTGATGGGAGTGTAAAATAGTGCAGCTGCATTGGCAAACAGCCTGGCATTTCCTCAAAAGATTTAACATAATGTTACCCTATGACCCAGCCATTCCACTCATAGGTATATACCCAAGAGAAAAGAAAACACATGTCCATGCAAAAACTTCTGTATGATGTTTATATTAGCATTATTCATAATACCCAGAAAGTGTAAATAACCCAAATTCCCATCAATTGATGAATGTTTAAACAAAATGTGGTATATCTACACAATGAAATATTATTTGGACATAAAAAAGGAATGACTTACTGAAACATGATGCAACATGGTTGAAACTTGAAGACATTATTATAAGTGAAAGAAGCCAGCCACAAAAGACCACATATTATATGATTTTATTCATAAGTCCAGAACAGAGAAATATACAATAAAAAAACAGAAAGTAGGTTAGTGGTTGTCTAAAACTTGGGAGAAGTGAGAGGTTAGGGGGTGATAGTTAAAGAGTATGGGGTTTCTTTTGTTTTGTTTTGTTTTATGTGTTTTTTTTTTAAATATTGGGGTATAGTTGATTTACAATGTTGTGCTTTAGGGTTTCTTTTCGAGGTGATGAAAATGTTATAAAATTGAATATGGTGATGATTACAGATACCTGTGAATATACAAAAAAAACATTGAATTTATACTTTAAATGGATTAATTCTATGGTATATAAGGTATATTAATAAAGATGTTAAAATAAAACACCAGTAATAAGAGCTAACATATATACACTATTCAAAGTGCCAACTACTGTTTGATGCCCCTAGTTTACTGATTTAACCCTTGTAACAAATACTCTGGAGTAGGAACTCATATTTCTCTATTCTACAGATGATGAAACTAAGGCAAAATGACAAGAAGAAACATGTCTGGAGTCACATAGGTAATAAGTGTTAGAGACAAGAGTAGAATCCAGTCAATATAGCTCCAAAATTTGTGCTTTTCAGTAAGATTCATAATCAATTATTACAATCTAGCTCTAATTATCTATGTAATTAAATAATAGAGGAATATCTTGTTATTTGATTCAGTCTATAAATATTTATTGTAGGTCTCCTTAGTACCAGGCACTTTTTTAGGCATTGAGAATATAGCAGAATTCCAAACTCCAAAATGACAAAATGCCTGCTGCCACGGAGCTTACATTCTAGAACTTTAGAATCCAGAAGATCTGGATTGAAACCTCAGCTCTATACCTTACAAGTAGAGTGATTAAGTAAATTTCTTCATCTCTTTGATCCACATTTTCCTCTTTGTAAAATGGAAATGATAATTTTCTCACATCAAAGTGTCACTATAACAATTAAGTTAGATGATATTTGTCACTATAACAAGTGAGATAATATTTGTAAAGCACTTACTAAAATGCTTCATACTCAATGAATGAAAGGTGATGATAGCAGTGGCAGTGATAGTTGTAGTAATAGTATTCCTGTCATTGTCACAATCATCACCTTCATCATCATTAAATGTAGCTAATGCCTTGGATTCAGTGTAGGAGGAAGACATAGCCTTCTAAAGTTTTGCTTGAATAAGTTCACATAGCTACTTGTGAACCCAGGACTGAAACCTGAATCTTCTGATTTCAAATTTCATATTCTCTTTACTGATGTATTGAAACTATGTATACAATTTTTATACCAGTCTCAAATTTAGAAAAAAGAGAATAAGACAATAAAAATCCATAGATACATTCCCTTGTGTTCTTTTCAAATGGTGATTTACATTTTAGAGAGGAAATAGATAGTAAACAAACATGTTGAGAAGGACATTTAGGCTTACTATTATTATTAGATTCACCAGTATCTTTCCTTTAAAGCCAACAACACTCTAAGTTGCTAACTGAATAAAGTTCTGAAATACAATGTCACATGTACCAGCCTACTAAAAAAATAAACTAGGCTGTGATAATTATATGGAGATTTAAGCCAAGTAAAAAATACACTTCAAGTTCTGATATTTTTAAAGCGTAGATTAGGGGGAGGGGTTGGATATTCCACATGGTATAGTATTAGAAACCTGACTCCATAGGCTTCTAATTTTTTATAAACACACATGCACACACTGCGATAAAAAACCTTCTTCCCCAGTTTTTTCCATCTGTTAGACAAATATTTATTTAGTTGTGTACACAGTCATAACTATTTTCATTTGACCATGCCATTCAGAAAAGTTACCACCACAACTCTGCTGGTGTCATTGAAAGTGTGTTTTGTTAAATCTTGACCACTACTGGACATCTCAAGTTGCTATTACACCTGATCCAGCTGACAAAAATTTAGTGATGGTTGAATGGACCTAGAGATTATCATACTAAGTAAAGTAAGCCAGACAGAGAAAGACAAATATCATATGATATTGCTTATATGTAGAATATAAAAAATAAATGATACAAACTTACAAACTTACATACAAAGCTTACATACAAACTTACATACAAACTTACATACAAAACAGAAATAGACCCACAGACATAGAAAACAAACATGGTTACCAAAGGAGAAAGGTCGGGGGGGGACAAATTAGGAGTTTGGGATTAACATATACACATTGCTATATATAAAATAGAAAACCTACAAGGACCTACTGTATAGCACAGGGAATTATACTCAATATTTTATAATAACCTGTAAGCAAAAGAATCTGAAAAAAAATAGATATATATGTATGTATGACTGAATCACTTTGCTGTTTTCCAGAAACTAACATTGTAAATCAACTATACTTCAATTAAAAAAAGAAATTTAGTGATGGTTGATGCTTTATTGAGTGATAATCATAATCAGCTTTTAAAATAAAGCTGTGCTTATCAAGTGCATTTTCTCCTGTACACATTCTGTTCTATTTCTTTCCTAATCAGCAGGCAGAGTAGTGAGTTAGGATAAGCTCTGGTGTCTTTGTCCTCTAATAAGTTTCTTCCTCTTTCTGTTACCTGTGTTTAGAGATGTGGCTGCCTTGACTTCTGACTCTAGTCTTGTTCCCTCTACTCTGTCATTAGGCTTAATGATCAGAAATTCCTAATAGTTGTGTTCAAGAGGACAGCTGCTCTATAAGCAGCAGCAATACATGAAGGCAGAATGAAGGTAACAGCTGTACTGTACACAAGTCAGAAAAGGAAAAGAGAAGTAGTAAACTTGGAGATGGGTAAAAGAAGGAGTTAGGATTTTTCAGAGACTGCACAGAGGCAATATTCTTTTGGGTTGGAAATCTCTTCTTGTGTTGACCCCACCCTTTGTCCTTGTTGTGTTCATTCTGAATGCACAGATCAAAAACAGACAAAGCTGAAACACAAAAGCACATAGATATTGAGAAATACCAAAATCATTTGATCTTATTTCTTCCAATTATACCAATACAGCTACAGCCTCAGTGTCTACTTGAATAACTCTTCACTGTGGTGACTTATCTGCCACCATACTCTACTGTGCTAATGCTGTATGATACAGAAGAGAGCTGACTAAAATTTGAGGATGCTCTCCTAGTTGGATCATCCCCTTGGTATTAACAGACTTTACTTCTCTTGTATGCTATATCTTGGCCCTCTTTTTCATTAGAGTCAATCAGCTCTATCACTCTAGAAAATTAGATATAATAGGAGAAATATTCATTTATTGGCAGTTGGAGTTAGAATTTATTCACTCCTAGAGGTTAATAAGAACGTATGAAAACTACATGACTAATGTATACTATAGAAAATTCTGAGCCCATAACATTCAGACTGGTGAACATTTCTCCCTACCTTACTATATATAATTTAGTTTGAAGAGTGATTTTGTTGATATAATTTTGGCCTCTTGGGAGTCATTTTTAAAATAAGGGGATAAAAATCCATGTCTCCGTTAAAATAGAAATTGCTTTTCAGCATGATTTTTCCCCTTCCAGAATTGATTTTTTTTAAATGTTTCTATCATCAAATCTGGTATCAATTTGCCAACCTACTCACATGCCTGCCAATATATTTCTGTGCTTTCTTTTAATTCTAATGCTTGTCTAGTTGTCATGAGATAGGGCCCACTTATGGTGACAGATTGTGTTCTGTCTGTGTGGTGTAGAAAATGCAAAGACTATCATTTTAATATTTCCCACTTGATCTATTTTAAACTTTCTCAATAGAAATTCTCAAACAAGGACAAAAGGAGCACAGCATAGGCAATGCTCTTAATTAAAATATATAATTTAGGGAAATAAACACATTCTGGAGTTGTCTTTTTTCACTGCAATGGTAAAGAGGTGCTCTCAATACGTTGACTAGCCTTAAATATTTTCATTACTTTTTCAATAATTCACTAATTTACCAATATAGATATAATTAATATTTTCACATCTTCACTTGTCTTGCTGAGGATTTTGCATTGCTCAGTAATAAGTGGTAAAACATCTAACTAAAATCTACTGTTTTCTTGACAGTAAATTCTAATGGAGGGAATATAAAAAGATCTATCGTGGTTCTATAAAATAAAGAATGGTAATTTTTAATATTATATTCTTAAATATGGGTAAAGTTTTGAGGGTTTTTTGCCCATGATATTATTTCTGTTGGAAAGTTAAAATTTTTAACCTGTTATTTAAGAATTATCATTCATGATAGAGAGAGATGTAAATACCAATTGTTTAAAGATATTAAAATCCAAGGACACTTTCTTGAAAGAGATTATTCAAGGCATTATCCTCAGGCTATGCCTTCACAGACAAATAGAATTCTATCACTGAGCCACTGATGGCTGAATTTGATCAACACATAAGGACAATAAGAATATCTTAGGCTAAAAATAACTACCCAAAGTGGAAAGAAAAAAACACACTTTGATTTCCTTAGATAATAGATTTGTGACCATGTCTGGATACCTTCCTCAAAAGTCAATTTTGGAAACTCACGTTATATTAAAATGACAGGAAAAAAACTATACCCTTTTTGGTCTGAGAATAAGTCATTGAATAACAAAATACAGAGCCTTTGTTTTGTTTCAAGGCAAATTATGCTCAGAGACTGAGATTATCTTTGCCAATATTTTATTTAACACAGGTCTACTGTGGGAATTATAATTTCACAAGCCAATAACATACAAGATAATGTCCTTTAATAAGCCAATAAAGAAATAACATACTCCAAACCAATGATTGATTAATTACACTATTGTTCCAGGCAAAGGGCACGATGAAAGGAATAAAGTCCAAATTTAGTTGTGGTGTACCTTTCTGTTGCAGGAAGGGGGACCCCTTCCAGGGCCTAGAGTGGGCTTTTGTCTAACACTCGCAAATGAATTGTCCAAGGAGACATGTGTACTGACAAAGCAAAAGGCTGTATTGGAAATGGGCACCCAGGCAGAGAGCAACAGGGTAAAGGAACCCAGAAGAACTGCTCTGCTACATGGCCTGTGGTCTCAGGTTTTATGGTAATGGGATTAGTTTCCGGGTTATCTCTGGACAATCATCTTGCATGGCCCATATTTGATCTAACTAAGTGTCTTCCCTGGTGGCATTCACCTCTCTCAGCCAAGATGGATTCCAGCATGAGGGTTTCTGGGAGGTGGACAGGACATGTCATCTCCTCCCTCCTTCTTTTAGCCCCTCCCAAATTCTTCCAGGTTAGTTTTACAAGACATACTATGGGTTGGCATGTCCTCCTTCCTTTGGCCCCTCCCAAATATTCCTGGTTAGTTTTTGGTGGCAGCACCACATTCTTCATTGAGACCTCCTGTTGCAAGACAACTCAGGCAAGAGGTTATCATCATGCCTGGTCAAGGTTTCAGTCAATGACTCCCTAACATTTTTATGAGCTGGTTCTCGAGAGAGAGAGCTTAGTCAACTGAGAGCTAATGTCCAGCTGCCAGCGCAAAGATGAAAGTCTCTTGTTGTAGAGCACATGGCTAGGAAATGAAGGCATTGAGGCTGGCAAGCATGATAATCTCCTTCCCTGGGGCTGCTTCATGGTTTTCACCACTGCTGAGCAGAGATCCACCTTCCTAGGCAGGAGCCAATACCCCAAAGTCTTCAGAGAGCTATTTAGATCAGCAAAGAGTCATCTTGCCCAGACCAAACACTCTCAGATGGTCTTCACACACTCTGGGTATTTATACTCTAATGTCCCCTTGCCATAGCTGCTTCTTCATATGTTCTTATTGATAAGACCCTGGTGGTGCCCCTCAGCAGTTGAGCTACTACTGAGTGCTTGTCAGCAACCGCAGATGTTGATGATGACATCCTGACACAACAACTTCAATACTTTTATTGAAACAACTTTACTTATAAAAACAACTGTATTCTTAGATCAAAACAATTTTTGTCATGAACAAATAGATCTGAAATCATATCAAACCACTAAACAACAGCATTCATCCTCTTACTACATTTGTATCTCTCTTTGTATATACCCTTATTTCAAATTCACCTCTATCTCCTCCCCAATTTTCTCTGATGCTCAGAGAAACTTTTGCATAACTGTAGCAATGACATGGAACTGAGGTAAATTTTGAGGATAAAGGACTTGGGAGCATCGTTAACTAGAAATGTTAGACATGTGATCCTTTTATCATGTGATGTATTCATCCTCTACAAAGGAGAATGAATCCAAGCGACAAATGGCCTAAATGCTTCTGGAGTTTTCAAAATCAATTTACCCCATTTCCTGAGGTTGAATGGGGGAAAAAAGAAGTCTTAAATAAAAATGAACAAAATGATTTTACCAGGATGGCTGCAAAAATTATTTAGTTGAACAGAATTGAATTAGGAGCTCCTAAAACCCACAAAAATTAATATTTAGAGAGAGTATCCAAAGCTGTATAGATATTTATGTTTACTCCTAATTCATGAATCTCCAACTAAACTAGTTTTTTTTTTTAAGAAATGTGTTCATGCTTGAGATAAAGACTCATCCATTTAAAAATGGATGGAAAATAAATAAGGGAATATCTAATTGGAAATATGTCTTTTCTTGGCCAATGCCTATGTGAGCTAAGGATTTAATGACTTTTTGATGACCATTGAAGATTTTTATATGGCTCTACATATTGCTGTATGAGATTTACAATGTTATATCCCTTTCCTGAAACCACTGAAGAATGCAACAGATGAAAATAGTTTCATTAGAAAAACAAAATTGTGTATTATTGCACTTGGAATTTTGGCATGTTTTTTAAAAAATATATTTGCAATAACAAATTGGAGCTGATTTTTGTTTTGTTTTGTTTTCCTTTGCTTCCTTTGCCTCCACTTTATCCTAAATCAGCAGAAATCCGAGGGAAAAAAGGCAGGAAAGGTAAGATTGTAAATTTCAAAGAAAATTGATTTCAAAATACGTTGTGATTTTTTTCTTGCGTTTCTGAAGCCACAGTAGCTACTAAGTGGAGTTAAAACTGTAAGTATTTAAGATGACATATGTTGTAGTTCTGCCTCAAAAGAGCTTCAAGCTGAGCTGTCTCTACATTTTGTATCACTTACACAGTCCTGGAAGCAATTTTCAAGTCTTATTTTATTTTATTTTTCATCAACACTTTCTTTTCCCACTGTGCCAAAACAACATACTGCTGACAGCATCACTTCGTGAATATTCTGGTAATACAGTTATTTTATGATAAATTTTAGCAATAAAAGGGACCATTTTGGTGTCAATTTACAATTTAACAGTGACAGCAAAAGTTAGTGAATATGAAGCATGATGATGTCTGATAAGGTCACAGAGAAAAATAGCATAAACTAAACATGGTTAATCAGTAAATTGATGTTCTCTGAGAAACTGGGCTTTAGAATGTCATCTTTCAATGCAAAAATTTTTTCTAATTGAAATATAGTTGATGTACAATATTATGTTACTTTCAGGTGTATTACATAGTGATTTGACATTTGCATACATTATGAAATGATTACCACCATGATAAGTCTAGTAACCATCTGTAACCATATAAAGTTATCACAATATTATCGACCGTATCCTTTATGCTGTATATTACATCAGCATGACTTATTTATTTTAAAACTGGAGGTTTCTACCTCTTAATCCCCTTCACCTTTTTCAACCACTTTCCTCCCCTCTGCCAACTGCCTTTTTGTTCTCTGAAGTCTGTTTTTGATTTTTAGATTACACATGAGATCATACAGTTGTTGTCTTTCTCTGTCTGATTTATTTAACTTAGCAAAATATCCTCTTGATTCATCCATGTTGTCACAAATGGCATGACCTTTTTTTAATGGCTGAGTAATATTCCATTATTATTTCATAATATTTGATGGACTCTTATTTGGCTTCCATATCTTGGCTATTGTAAATAATGCTGCAATGAGCATTGGGATGTATATATCTTTATGAAATAGTGTTTTAGTGTTTTTGTGCTGGATCATATGGCAGTTCTATTTTTAATTTTGTGAGGAAACTCCATACTGTTTTCCACAGTGGCTGTACCAATTACATTCCCACCAACAGTGCACAAGGGTTCCTTTTTCTGTACATCCTCACCAACACTCATTATTTGTTGTCTCTTAATGATAGCCATTCTGACAGGTGTGATGTGGTATCTCATTGTGGTTTTGATTTGAAGTTCCCTGATGATTAGTGATGTTGAGCATCTTTTCATGTGTCTTTTGACCATCTGTATGTCTTCTATGAAAAAATGTCTATTCTGTTCCTCTGTCCATTTTTTAATCAGGTTGTTTGTTTTCTTGACAGCTGTATGAGTTCTTTTGGATATTAACCCCTTATCAGTTATATCATTTGCAAATATATTCTCCCATTCTGTAGGTTGCCTTTTTTATTTTGTTGATGGTTTCCTTTGTTATGCAAAAACTTTTGAGTTTGATGTAGTCCCATTTGTTTATTTTTGCTTTTGTTTCCCTTGCCTGAGGAAATAGACCCCCCAAAATATTGCTAAGACCTATGTCAAAGACCATGCTGCCAATGTTTTCTTCTAGGACTTTTATTGTTTCAGGTCTTACATTTAAGCCTTTAATCCATTTTGAGTTTATTTTTGTATATGGTGTGAAAAAGTATCCCAGTTTGATTCTTTTACATGTAGCTGTCCAGTTTTCCCAACACCATTTATTGAAGATAATTTTTCACATTGTATATTTTGGCCTCCTTCAATGTGAAAGTTTTAAGTTCTGCTCACATATATATGAACAGTCTAGCTGTCTAGAAAAATTCGGTTTTCTACCATTAAAAAAATAAACTATGTCACACATATTGTTAAATTTTAATTACCTCATTGGTTAAACTGCACCACCACTAAAAATAAACAGTTATTTAGCTGTTCACTGACATTTGTTTTCTAGAATTTATGCCTTGGTTTCTTCACCATGTTTTGAGGTTTGGAACCAAAATGTTGTCATAACTATATGCTAGGTTAAATATGAGTGTTTTTCTAGTTTGAGAGACCAAATTTTGTCTTTGAAAAAGAACTTGCCAAAGGGTGGTCTAGACTATGCCAGAAGTACTCTGTTAGCCCTGGATGGCTTTATCAAGTGTGAGAATTACCTGAAAACGGAGCCTGACTAGAATGTCAAAATGAATTTTCATTAGTGTTTGAGAGATAAACTAAAATAACAGCATTAGAGAATTTTCACTCAGTATACCTTTCTGAGAGTTTTCAAATGCCCGTCTGAACCATCTTATCACTGTGACCTTGGAGTGATGACTTTTTGAGAATTAACTCCTCCGAGAAGGCAAAAGTTTATAGAAGATTTCTCCAATTAAAAGGAGGGAAGCAAGGGGAATGAAATGTCACTAGCTATGTAAAGTGAAAGAGAGAGGGAGAGAGAGAGAGAAGCTCTACAGATTTTAGGTGTTCTAACATTCTCAACCATTCTGGTAAATTTAGGAAAGGACCTGTTGCTCAGTTATTTAAATGTTGGAATTTTGAAGAACATAAATATTGGCAGATTTTATCTAGTATAGTTATTCTATAAATAGAAAAGTGTTTTTGTTTTAAAAAATTAAGACTGTACACAGCACTCTGGGATGAACTCAGAAAACACCTGGGTCATGAAACTTTAACATAAACCACTTCAATTGTGAATATTAAAACGGTAATATAATCACAATATAAGGAGCAATGGAAAGTGTGGTTTTTAGTGATGGATACTTTTTTTTTTTTGTCAAATAAAACCAAATCTGGACTTAGAGATTTTATTCAGAATAGAGAAAAGGCTCTGACCTCAGAAATCTGCAAGGTCTTAAAATCTAACAGAAAAAAGGTGCTTCTTTTTTTAAGGTAAAAAGGGGTAAGCAGAGATAAGCAGAATCTTTTAAGAAGAAACCGGACAGGCCAGATAAGTGGCCAGTGGGGTCCACCAGGAAAAGTGTCTTGCTGTGGTCAGCTGATTCCCAAGAGACCCTGATAAAGGGGATGCATTCCACATTTTTAGTGCTTGCTCATTACTTGGTGGCAAGCAGAGCTCAGGAGCCTGTAGGAAGGAGAGATTCCTGACTAAAGTTTGGTCAAGACAAAGTGTTGTAAGAAAAGGAGGGAGCCAAAGAATGATCATATCCCAGGTTTCAGGCAAGGCCCTGGGATGGGTTCCCAAGCGAAGGTCTTTGGCTTCATGCAGGAAAGAATTCAAGAGCAAGTCAAAGTAGAGTGAAGGACGATTTATTCAGGGAGATACACACTCCATAGATAGAATTTGGGCCATCTCAGAAGGCAAGAGGGCCCTGGGGTATGGGTTGTTAGTTATTATGGGCTGGGTAATTTCATAGGCTAACAAGTGGGAGGATTATTCCAACTATTTGGGGGAAGGGGCAGAGATTTCCAGGAGTTGGGGCACCACCAACTTTTGGTCTTTTATTGTCAGCCTCTGAACTGTCATGCCTGTGGGTGTGTCATTTAGATGTTAATGTATTACAATGAGTGTATAATGAGTCTCAAGGTCTACTGGAAGTTGAATCTTCCACCGTCTTGGACCTAGTAGGTTCTAACCAGTTTTTGTAGTATCCTGTTTTTCTCAACGGCTGTGTCATTCTTTTAATTCTTGTGCCCTGCCCACTTCTCTCCGGTCTCAAAAGCAGAGTATAAGAAAGGGACAGCTGTGAGCACTTGGTCATTTTTTCCCAATACTGTTCTATACCAAAGTAAACACAGTAAAATTAACTTACTAATATTGTGCTTACTCTGTTCCAAGCACTGTGTGTGTGTGTATACATATAAGTGCATATGTGTATACTTCTATATCTACATCTATATCTATATGTCTATACCTACTACATATTTAGTCCTATAAACTCATAGTTTAATCCTATGAACTCTTTTACAGATGAGGAAACCATGGTGCAGAGAGCTTAAGTGCTTGCCTAAGATTATAGAGCTCACCAGTAGAAAAGCCATGAGTTGAACCCAGGCAATCTATCCAGAATAATTAAAAAAAAAATAAAAGAGAAAAACTTGAATCATAAAACAAATACTTCTTTTATATCAAAATAATAGTTTTATTGTATTTTAGTAATTACCCTGAATATATTTAATGTTTTAAGATGCTTCTGGAAGAATAATATTTTTTAAAAAATTTACTTCTGTCAACTCTGATGATGCTACAGACCTATTATGAAGCCCTTTTCACTAGTCTATATGCATTCTATACCTAGCCTGATATAATATGGTTAACATATACCATGGATATTAGGTCTGTCCTCTGACACCCTTTATTTTTGGTTCATTGCGTTTATGTATTTGAAGGGTATTTTGAATATTAAATTCAAGAAGCTATAAACCTTAAATATATTAAGTGTCAGAATATTCATTAACTTTGGATTTACTGCAAATATCTCCATAAAAAGTCGAATTAATCTCTTGAACCTCACCTATTTAGGTATTTTTAATATAAATTATAAAATATTACTTTTACGTTCAGTTTAATTCAGAGTAAGTGAAAAATATAAGCTTCCTGCATTTGTAAAAAAATAGGGCCACATATTAACTTAGCTAAGAATGAAGTATCTAAATGAATGCTTTATTGTCCTAAAGTCTCAAACATCAAAGGACCTAGAGTCTCAAACTTCAAAGGACCTATAATTTCTCAAAGACTTCCTCAGCTATTTGCATTTAAATGACTTCAGAGACCTCACCAAACAAGACTAGTTTTAGATTCCAAATCAGAGTTTTAAGGTACAGAGATAGATAGACAGGTTTTTCTACCTCTCTTTTAAAAGATTACATTTCACAGGGAAGCTAGTGGCATTCAAAGAGCAGAATAAAAGCAAATGTCATACTCCATACTTCATTCATTCTTTAGTATGGAATGGCTAAGAGTTAATTAAGGGGAAAATACATTTCAACACATAGCCACCTGTGACTTAATAGATTGGTGATAGCAATGTTTGTTTTCAACTAAAAGAGAGAAGTACAATTTTTGAACCTGGTTAATATAAAACAAACATTTCTTGCTTAAACACAAACTGATTCCCTAAGTTAGTACTAACCTAAAAATTTCCACGTAGATTTTTTTTTAAATCCCTCCCCTTTGGCTAAGCCTGAGTTTAAATTGCCCTCAGGGTTTGCACAAATGGCCATGCTTGTTAAAGAGTATGTTCACCAAAATGCTAAACTGAAGTTGGCAGAAACAGAGCTGACTGAGATTCTCAAAAGAGTATATTTCTTATTTCTTTATATTTGCCTGAGGTGAATTTACAAAGTGTTTTCTTTCAGACTAGGCTAGTTGGTAGCAGAAAGAATAGCTATAGGAAAAAAGCAAATAAAAGTCATTGCCTGTTATTGGCCTCTCTTCTTCCAGACTCCTGTCATTTGTGTAACCATTTGCTCCAAGGCTACATGAAGAAGAGGGAGGCAATGAGAATGTTCAGAGGAACATATATTAAAGTAACATTTTACTGGTGTCTCCAAGCTACTTCTTCTTCCCTTATCCTATTCAACAATCCAGAAACTTTGGGAAGTTTCTTCATCATAAATTGTCCTAACTGTATAATTTAGAAGTTTGAATATGGCACAGCATGTTGAGATATTTTTTAAAGGTTTTCTCTAAATGAAACTAATTCTAAGGTTACGTTTCTGAAGAGACGTATCCACAAGCCTTGGCTTTAATGAAGGATTATTTTCATACATACTTTTTGCAACATGATAATCTAACAAATGCATGAAGCTAAATCTATAGCAATTGTGAATGCTGTTTCTTCTATACTAACCAGTTTTCCTTATCAGGCATTCAGTTGAATGTTAGTAATGCTATGAGAAAGTTAAATCACATAAGAGTTCTAATTTAGCATTACCAACTACAAGCAAACCTATTTACCTTTTTCCTACATATGTTCCATAGATGTGATCTTCCAGGGACATTGTACTGCAGGTATACTGAGTCCTTTGGTAGTGTCTTAACAGCTTCTTATTTTGCTTTGGAATAGATTATTTAACTCAATGGGTAGTGACTGAAAATTTAGTTAGTGGCAAAAAAAGTGACAGATTTTAAAGGACATCTTTGGTTTGATCTTTGGATTCTCCTTCTATGCTTATTCAAGACTTCTGCTTGCACTATTCAATGTTAAAACTGTTAATGTAGCTATCACCACAAATCGATATCTGTTTTGTCTTACATGTTTGTTTTTGTT
Source organism: Pseudorca crassidens (assembly GCF_039906515.1). Classification (NCBI taxonomy): domain Eukaryota; kingdom Metazoa; phylum Chordata; class Mammalia; order Artiodactyla; family Delphinidae; genus Pseudorca; species Pseudorca crassidens. The sequence goes on along the minus strand of NC_090317.1, from coordinate 53,617,402 downwards.
GATCTGTTTTGGATTTTGTTGATTTTTGTTGCTCGGTTTGTTGATTCTATTGCCCTTATATGTACATATGTGCATTCTCTGGATGTTATTTTCACGTGATTACAAGGACTCCATGATTTTGAACATTGTCCTCTCTTTTTATGACCATAACTTTATTATCCGCCTTGTGTTATCCTCTTGTGAACTTGAACTTTCCCTTCATTAGGTCCTCTAATTGCTCATCCCACTTTATGAAATTCCTTCCTGGTTACATTCCTCTCCCCATCTCATCATTACTATCCTTGACTTTTCATTCTTGGCTTCTCACTCTGTTTATGGTGCCAATTTCCAACTGTAGTCCCCTCACAGATTGTATTCTCCACAGCTCACTGAACACTCTTTGGCAAAAAAAAAAAAAAAAAGAAATTACAAAATTGTACTCAAAATCTAGCTTACTACACATTCATAGTATTAAACTTCTGCTGTGGCTCTAGGTATTGTTCAGAAGTCTTTTTATGCTCCTTTCCATTAACTTTCTATCCTGGGCCTTGAATGACTATCCCAAACCTTTTCAACCATCTTCAAATTCCTTTTACAATTTCCAACCCTGAATTACCAGCAGATAACTTTAGGTCCTACTCTCCTAAGATAGAGACCACCTTTGTAACCCCAATATATTTCTGAGTTCCTTTCTAGTATCTCATTTGTTCCCTTTCAGTTATTGAAATATCTAGCTTTTTAGTCTCTTTATACATGCCACTTCCATTTTTCCTTTAAATATACATAAATGTCATTTGTCAAGGAAAATAAATATGAAATAACCACCCCCCAAGTAGAATATATCCTCTTCAGCCATTGCTGTAATTCACTACTAAATTGAGAGGATCATCTCTCTATTAACTGCATTTTCTCACTACATATTCCCTGCTATAATTTGTTATTTTTACTTCCAATTAAAATATAATCCTTTCATCATTTGTCCAAGATTTTCTGCTCACTGGCTCCAGAATTTCTGTTACATTTGACATTTTAAACACTGCTCCTCTCCCAGTATTTCTGGAAACCTTTTTCTATAAAGCCTTCTGTGATCTGTCCATCCATTGCTACCCATAAATATAATGTTCACAACTGGATTGTGAGTTCATGTTAATCAAGTACATATTTCTTCTGTATTCTTTCGATTCCTAGTGTAGGAGAGGAAAACTTTTCCCTTTCTCTCTTCTAGGTTCTTTGGCTGGTCTAATAGTTAAATTGACATAAGATAGATTAACAGGAGAAAAACAAATTTAAGTTTGTACATATGGGAGCTCATAAAAATATGATGCTCAAAGAAGTAACCAAAGCCGGCAGCTTTTATATCTTTTAGATAAAGAAACAATAAATTTGTAAAGAATTGACAAGACAAAGGGATTTGGGCTTAAGGTAGTAAAATTAGTAAAGAAGTAACAAAGTTTTTGTATACAACTTTCTCGGCCCTGAATTCCCTTTCTCTGGTGATGAGGATCTCTATCTTTCTCCTTGTACAGGGAAGATACCTTTCACATTGGAGATTTATTTCCTGTTTTTAGGGGGACAAAGGAGGGTCAGAGTGTTCTTCTTGCACTTGCTATTTCTTAAGTTACTTTAATTCCAAATAATCAATACACTGAAGTAGTGTATCTTGGGGTGACCTGCCCTGAACCTCATCACTAGGACCTATCATATTTCACTTTTTATAGACATTTAGTGTATTTGTCTTGTTTTAAATTTCCATTTTTTTTTTCTTTTGCGGTACGTGGGCCCCTAACTGCCATGGCCTCTCCCGCCGCGGAGCACAGGCTCCGGACGCGCAGGCCCAGCGGCCATGGCTCACAGGCCCAGCCGCTCCGCGGCATGTGGGATCCTCCCAGACCGGGGCACGAACCCCTGTCCCCTGAATCGGCAGGCAGACTCTCAACCACTGCGCCACCAGGGAAGCCCTAAATTTCCATATTTTGATAAGAGCTTAACAGAACTGACTTAATCCAAAGGAAACTGATTTCAAATTTTCCAGAATAAAATGTGAAGTATTCTACTAATGTAATAGCAAATGCTCGATTATACAGGGATTTAAAAATCTTCTTTTTAGGGTCCTCTGACTTCATGTAAAACAGAAAGAAATATGTGGCACAAATGGTAAACTACTCCTTAGCCTAATTCAGGCAGTTGTAATCCTGTTCTTTAGTGTGCATAGAAGTATCCTGGGAAAATCAATGCTGAGAGGTGTCTTCTTTGTAAAACTCTGATGCTCTGAATATTTTTTATATATATATTTTTTTCTGTAAGGTCCCAGGTGACTGAACTGTCCAATTTGGACTCTTTATTTCTATAAAAATGTTATTTTTCTTTGCTCCTATACCAAAAAAGTGGAGGGGGTGTGGCTATATGATCACATTGCGTCCTTTTCTCATCCCTTACTGAAAGACTCTAAACCTCCCTTGAAAATGTTCTAAGCCTTCCTACCTACCATTGTCTCACCTTGCAGCATCAAAATTCACCCATTATGTCTCTGAGAAGCAGGTATTTTCACTCTGTGTGTGGCATAGTATTGAGGATGGTCTGAAATAAAATCATATATATTCATTTCAGCTCTATGCCCTTTTCTGAATGTATGGGAAACAATAGACAGTGATATATTAAGTAAAATAAGTCAAGGTTTTAAAAGGTTTCAAAATATATTTTATTCAAAGCAGTAGAAAAGAAGAAAGTAATTTCAAGGTTTATTTGAATAGCACTCTTATGTGTATTAAATACACTATTCTCAGGTCATTAGCTTTACAATAGTGTTAGATGTAGTTACAGATTCAGCCTTTCGCATATATACTCTTTCCATTTTCACAGATTGGGCAGTTTTCCATTCATTTTTTCTAGCAACTGTTGAAAGTCCTTGCTTCTGTTCATTCAATGCCATCTGAGTCAGTACATAATTTAGAAGCCTTGTCTTCTACTGTCTATGACTAACTCAACAACTGATACATTGAAATCGATACTCCAAACTATAGAGCTCAGATTAGGATTTATACTTCTGATCTCAACAAAACAATTGAAACAATTATAATTCTATTCTAAACTTAGATTTTCATATCAGAAACAGTGACATAACTGTCCTCACTGCTGAATTCATGACACCTTTGAAATGTAAAATTCCCCTATTTTAGGATAAAAAGATTAAATTTTCTTTCACTTTCTTTTTGTTTAACAGCTTTATTGGAGATATAATTCACGCAATTAAAGTTTAGTTTTGTGGGTTTTTTTTTACTTTACTTTCCTATTTATTTATTTATTCTTTTAATCAAAGTATACAATATTGTGTTTGTTTCAGGTGTATCACCTTCTTAATTCATATCTTTTGATTTCTGAAAGTAACTCGGAGAGGAAACTTTCTTAGGCAATTTATTGGATAATGTTTTCTAATAACATTTGCCAATATCATTGCTAAAGAGATAACGTTGACCACTCTCTTTTGGACTACTAGACAAATCATGTTTATTTCATTAAATCATATGTTTTTCTCCGTGGCTGAGCTGAGGTTTAGTTATTCTATGATCTATTGCTTTCTTGCCACCAGCAGGGGACAGATTCTTTTGCAGTTTCTACTGAATATATGTCATCTTCACATGTGTTATACCATGTTCTTTTGCAATGATGCCAGTTTTTCATAGTTTTCTAATATTCATAATTTTGTAAGCTTTATAGTAGTATGATATGTAGACTTTTCATTGAGTCTTTCAATCATCAAAAGCTCCTTTATTATCTTTTCTTAAATATTTATTGTATGTGTTATGTCCCTTAGGCAGTATGGTTTGAGGACTAGAACAAGCACACACTAATGATAAATGTTATAAGTAGATTAGACCCATGGAGGTGAACGAAGTTTGGCAATGCATGAGAGTACTGATTCAAATATTTTGTCTGTTTCTATGACAAAATATCTGGATTTAAGAGTGCAGTATAAGTCTTTGGTAATAGTGACTTAGAGCCATCTCTTTTCTACCAAGAAACATTTATATTGGAAGGTTAAGAAGTTTTCTTCTGAGCACACATTTCTTCAGTAGAGTTAGCAACGGTTGCTGAATCAGATATTGAGACATTTATAAATAAGAACTGAGATTTCAAAGTCTCATATGTTGTGATGATTACGTTAGAAACATTATCTTTGGCATACTTCCTCGTATTCCTTTACTTCTCACATATTTGCCCCTCATGCATTTAATTTTTAAAGTAGGCAAGTATCCTACTTAACTCCGAGGGGACTCACAGGGAAGCCTCTAAGAATTAATCATCATTTGTTATTTTACCAAAAAATTATGAATATGTTAGTCAATTTCCTAGCCCATTTATTGAGGATCCCTGTGAAACTAGTCTTCTTCATTTAGTTGAATTATTTCTTAATTGCTTAAAAGAAGTTTATAGGATTAACTTTTATGCTTTAGAGACACTAAAGCATAAATTTTACAGTCTAATGTTGAGATATAAAGAATTAATAATTCAAGATGTCTTATAAGTTCCTTTAGTCTATGCCTAACACACTACTTGAAACCTAGTAAATATTTAATGAAAATTTGTCCTTTGTTTAACAAACATATATGGAATGCCTTCTATGTATCAAACTCTGTACTTGGTAATGAAAATATCTAAAGGAATGAGATAGTTTCTTTGACTTCAAAGACCCCCTTGTATAGTAAGGAAAATAAATATGTAAACCAAAAATTCAACCTTATATAACAAGCTTAGTTTACTATAATAACCTATTTAGAATATTTTTCTTGAATAAAAATAAAGTCCACTCACTTGTACTTAGGTTTTCTGTCAGGCTTACTCATTTAGAGGTAAGAGCTTCCATAAATTCACTAACCTTTCTTTAAAATATAATGGCTTCTTGTTTATGTTTTTGAGCACCTATATTTTGGTCTCTTTTAGCTTATATCAGACACATATGCCAGTGTATTTTTATTCTGTTTAAATTTCATACCCCTTCCCATTATATTTGCCTCCTCTTGGCCTACAGTATTTATCAGATACCCTTTAACAGCTTGTATTATTATTTATGAATGAGAGCTAATGTTATCCAAATATACTTTAAACATTGATTTAAGAGTTGGGTTTTCTCTTGAAGTGCATAATACTTCAAACAGTGTAACTCTTTACTAACATGACAGATTATCCTCCTTATTTTCTTGAAAGCAAGATGTGTAGTGGAGCAAATCTCAAATACTGACCTTCAGTCTTTTCCATAGTAAGCAATTGTGAATGCAGTGCTGTAAATCTCTAGCATTAAAGAACTGTCTCTGAGATCTGTTTCATATTCTGTAATAAAGGTGATTGCTGGGAATTGTTTGCTGTGTAACTCCGGAACAGGCTGTGTATCATTTTTATTGATGAGACGATACCATCTCTGTAATGCCTATGTAAAGTTGTCTGGGTGTTAAATTGATTTAAAACATTATGCTTTGAATTAGCCATAAAAATTGCAGTGAGTATTGCAAAACAGGAAATCCCATTACAAGACTGAGCAAAGAAGCCACCTGCAGCAGGAAAAAAAAAAAAAACCACACTTCATGGCAGAAACCAATGCATTTAAACTTAGTAAACAAAAGTTGCTAGTGGGTAAGCTTTTTGGCTTTTGTTGGGCTTTGTGAAACAAGTAGATAGCAAATGCTCAATTAGTCCATTTGCTTCTCCCAATGTCCTTATGATCATCAGTCAGCTAATGTGGCTCACTGCACAGTGATTCTTGAGTAGGGAGGGAGTTTTTCTAGTACTTCTCAACTCTGGTTGCGTGTTAGAATCACCTAGGGACTTTTGAAAACTGGCAATGTCCATTTTGCATTCCAAGCAATTACATCAACATCTCTGGGGTGGGACCCAGGCATTGGTAGTTTTTTAAGCTCCCTACATGTTTCAAATACAGAGCCAACTTTGAGAACTACTTTATTCAATTCTTACTGCCTTTAATTTAGATTTAGCAAATTTTATTTGTTTCTGTGGCAAATCCTTTATATAAAATCCTAAGTTTCGTTGAGGAAAAAAATTGGATTGATCGGTCTTTTCATGAATGTTATTAAAATAGTGCCCTAATTTTATTGATGTAAAATATAGTTTGCATGCCAATATAGGACCAGTACCCACAGAGAAGGCAAGCAATGACCAGTAACATATTTGCCAATGAGGTTAATCAACCCTACTCTATATATGCATGTGTGATTGTAACGATATAAAACCTTCCAAAAAGGCAGCTCGTGCTTTCAATAGGTTTATTCAATCCCTGGTTAATAGAACCCAGTTAGAGTGTTTTCCCAATCTTACAATTTAGTAATGTTTGAAAGATGCTATGATGATTATAGCATACTAGATTTCAAGTCTACGTATTGAGTAAGGATAGTAATGTACCCATTTATTTATGTTGATCCAAATAACAACCACAATATGTGTAATTTCCCATATTTTGTTGTTATTGAATGAAGTATTGAAATAGTATTGCTTCTTGACACTCTCCCAAGCCAAGGTAACAGTATATTAAATATACTCATTTGAAATCTATAAACATGTAATAACTGAATAGACTTTCCATTCTTTCTGTGATTATATTGTAGCACTGCTGGATAAACAAAAGCTTTGTCAAACAGGAAAGATTGCAGGAAAATGATCAGGGTAGTTGGTATCCCACTAAAGTGGAGCTCAAATGAATTCTGAGGGTAAATTAAAGACAATGGTAACAAATAAAGTACATAAGAACTGGATGGCAAGAGAACACAGGGCACACATGAAATAAAGTTCTGTAAACTGATGATATATGTGAGTACTCTTTGACCTATTTACAAAATGTGCAAAAAAACAAGTTTATATTGCTCTTACTAAAGAGTGTGAATTGTGAAGCCTTGATCTTTCACTCTGCACTCATTATTCAAGTGGCTGTTATCAAGAAATCTGTTTAAATGTGAATGGCACCCACAAATCCTTGATGTATTCTTGGCAGTGTATTAGAGGATTAGAGAATTTTCTTAGATATAGAACCTTGTAAAATAAGTGTCATTATCTGCCTAGCATATACTATTCAATGTATAAAACTTGTTTATGTGACACATAACAATATTTCTGAGAGATGTATTCACTGTGCATTGAGTTGTTACAACACTCTATTATTAATACTTTTTCTAGCAGAGAGTATTACTGCTATTTCAGGATCTCTGTTGGTATTTTAATATAAAACATCAGAAATTCAGCCTCACTGGGACACTTTATACCAAGCACTAACCATATTTAAGTTAATATTTAGTGAAAGTCTTCCTCATCAGCACTATCAAGAGAAAGCAAACAATGTAATTTTCTTTTATATTCTATGTGCTTTTGGTTAAGTTTATTTTATCATATGCTTTCACTATAGATAAGAATATTCTCAATAGATGGAATCTATGGTGTCATAGGCATAACATCCTATCACTGCTTTCTAATTCCATGCTGCTACCATCACTATTTGGAATTACCTCGCCTTGTTTTGTTTAAAATACATGACAACTTTTGTTAAGAAAATATATGCTCTTACACTAAGCATTCATTGAAATTTGAGGAGTTGTGGCTTAAGACATTAGAAGTTTGGAAAGAAAGAATATTATTCATATCTGAATATTATTCAACTCCAACTTTAACTCTCTCCTTTGGAGGTGTGTAACTTGACAAGGACTATGCAACTTTTCAAGTGGGGGTCTTAACTATATTGAGAAAGTGCTCAAGAATAGATTCAGCATTTTCTCACATCAAAAACACAATTCAGACATTGGCTGCTGAAAAACTGTCACAACTTAGTTCATTGAACACCTTTTAGGACACAAGTTAACCCATATTTCCTCAAGTCAAGAGGAAGGAAACTCATGTGTATTAGTTGGGAATTATTAACCCATTGGGAATGCTCCATCCTAAGGTATTATAGATCTGTCTTAAGTCATGTTTTACTCTATTAAAGCAAGTGTGGTTCTCTTCCTAAGAAGTCTTTTTTCCTAAGTAGAAAAAATGAGCTTATGATAATACACAAAATTTCTGGTTAGAATTCAATGTATTGGATTTCTACCTAGCTTTTTACATTAGGATATATTTTTTTATATATAAGTTATTTCATGTCAAACAAAGTGGCAATAAAAGACATTGAGGGCTTCCCTGGTGGCGCAGTGGTTGAGAGTCTGCCTGCCGATGCAGGGGACGCAGATTCGTGCCCCGGTTCGGGAGGATCCCACATGCCGCGGAGTGGCTGGGCCCGTGAGCCATGGCCGCTGGACCTGCGCGTCCGGAGCCTGTGCTCCTCAGCGGGAGAGGCCACAACAGTGAGAGGCCCACGTACCGCAAAAAAAAAAAAAAAAAAAAAAAAAAAGACATTGAAATGATTTATAGTAATTGAACAGAAATAAAATAATTTCTAAAAGCATACCGAATTCACAAATTTAGATGACTTACCATGGTCAACTGTGACTTTAGATACTATAGCTATAGATGTATATATACATACTGGTTTTGAGACTAATAATAGCCTAGATTTTCACATTTGTCTGTTAGAAAGTATCTAAACTAAAAGCAGACATGATTTGAATGTAATTGTGACATTTTGAAATGACAATTTAATAGTGACTGAAAAAGATAAGTTTGTAATTATTGAAAGTAATATCCATTTACATATTACAGTGAAAACATTTTCAATGCAAGTTTAAATGCACAATTCATCTCAGTCTTTGGTCTATGGCCATATCTATACTCATAGGTAGTTTTACCATTTTTATTATTGGAGTGGCATATATTGTGAATATCCTGGGTTGGAAATCAGAAAATCCAACATCTGTTAATTACATGACTTCCTATTTAACCATATCTTAAACTGAATTAGTTGAAGGAATTTTTCAGTTATTCAGTAACTTTAATTTTCTCTTTTTGCTTCTGATAATTCTCCTCATTAGACTAACTTTTTTTTTTTTTTTTTCTTTTTGCGTTATGCGGGCCTCTCACTGTTGTGGCCTTTCCCGCTGCGGAGCACAGGCTCCGGACGCGCAGGCTCAGCGGCCATGGCTCATGGGCCCAGCCGCTCCGCGGCATGTGGGATCTTCCTGGACCGGGGCACGAACCCGCGGCCCCTGCATCGGCAAGCGGACTCTCAACCACTGCGCCACCAGGGAAGCCCTAGACTAACTTTTCATAATGGCACTTTATCTTTTCATTCTTTTTCCTTAAGTCTTATGCTTATATCATATCAAAATAGTTTTTCTAGAAAGTGGAAAAATTGTCTAGTAATTGTGATGTTAATTTTGGAAATATGTCGATAACCAAGCTATATGGAAAAAATTTGTTCATTAGTTGATCAGGTCACTTTTTACCCACACATTTCATATCATGTAAATACAAGTCATTTTTACTTATTCCTTCTTAATTAGAAGTCTCTTGAGTTAATTAATGGATAATCTTTTCATAATTCTATATATACCATGTTTTGACTAAATTGAAAGTACAATTATATTAAAGAATTTGAAGTCACTTTTCAACAAATTAAAGAAAAATATGAAACTTGAATATAAACTTCCAATTGTCTTGATTTCTAGTAGAATACTAACATTTAATAATTGGAAGCATCTTTAGATAGAATAAAACCCAATAATTTTATTTCACACATGGGTAAACTGAGGCCCAAAGGATTAAGTAACCTTCTCAGAATCATATGTCTTAGTAGAAGAGTCAGGAATAAAGCCTAAGCCTTCAGAATTCCAGCCCAGTGTTTATTTACTATGACTTGCTGAACAAAGATAAGTTAAACGTACAGTAAAGATATAATAACTAGTTTATTATCCCTTTCTTCAACTCTGAAGGGCAGGTGAGTAATAACAAAGATAGTTAACTTATCCTTTCATTCTCAAAGTTGATGTGCGCCATGATAAATATAGCGTAGCAAAGTAATTTTTACTTGGCAATACATTACTTGGTATATGTATTAGTTGGCATATATTGGCAATATATGAATGGCTATTGCCTGGCTTATTTTTCACATTTTTAATTATTCAAAATATTGAAATTTCAACTTAATTCACTGCAGATCTGATAGATTTAAGATACGAAATAAAAAGCCATTGTTATATTTCACTCAAGAATTTTTTCTTATACTTTATTGTCCAGTTCTGTATCTTTCACATATTTAATGAAACTCTAAGAAAATTTTGCTCCAAATTAAGTGATTACAAATATGCAGTGATATAGAACTAAATAAAGACTAGGTAGAAAATGGGAAAACAAATGGGTTACTTTGAACAAACAATCCTTTGAGATATAAATCTATTTAGTCTAATAGATATTTAAAAATTCTGACATTATAGTGAAAAGTAGCTCTTCATTTATTGGGTCTAGTATCAAATGTGGAAAAAACTTGAGATCTCATCTAATATTACTGCTAAAAATAAATCTATGAGATAGGAAGAATAAAAATTGTTTTCAGCAAATGAACCAAGGAGCTGACAAAAATATATGTTAAAGTTCAGAATGAGTTCCCTCTGTAGTATTGTAGGCATGAGCATCTGTTTTTTAACAAACTGAATTTTAAGTATCAATGGTGGTGACGGATGAGGGCCATTTGTGTCCTGAGCTCATTCGACTAAACTGACTAGAAGATGATGCACCAGCAAAGCTTGCTTCTCAATGTCTTACTGGATTTTTCTATTGGCCATACCACTGCTTATCTCCATAACAACGGAACCTCCTTTCCATTTCTGAAAGGATTGTTTACATACGGTCAAGTATCTGTATTTCAATCTACCCAACTTTAATTTGTGCGTGTTTCCATATACACATTGTGGAAAAATAATTGGTGGTTAAAAAACAAAAGCAGGGCTTCCCTGGTGGCGCAGTGGTTGAGAGTCCGCCTGCCGGTTCGTGCCCCGATCCGGGAGGATCCCACATGCCGCGGAGTGGCTGGGCCCGTGAGCCGTGACCGCTGAGCCTGCGCATCCGGAGCCTGTGCTCCGCAGCAGGAGAGGCCACAACAGTGAGAGGCCCGCGTACCGCAAAAAAAATAAAAATAAACAAAAATAAAAAAATAATAATAAAAGCAAACTTAAGCAGTGACAGTAAAAGTTGCAAAGCTGGATCTGGCAAGATGATTAAAAAAGGTAAATAGTCAATTTGAAACAAAATATATATAAATATGATTGAGTGATATACAATTTATAGGGAAAATTAACATCAATTAATCTTAAATGTCTGAAATTATGAGGCATAGAATTATAATCTCTGTTGATTGGGTTTTCTGACTCCATTGTCACATGGCTTTTCCTTCAAACAGCAAGAGTCCAAATTAAGAACATGTGAATTATGGATATTGACCTATCCCATATTTTTAACTCATCTGGACCCTGTATCATGGCCTTATATTCTTCTTAGACTAAACTGGTAGCTGGTAAGAACGAGCCTGCTAAATGATATGTCTAAAATACATATTATCATGTATGCTAAGGGGACTCAAATTCATTCATTTATTTAACAAACATTTATGGAAGTCCCACTGTATGGCAGGAACTGAACTAGTTGTTAGGTTGTGACATTTACATTCAGATATATAGACATTAGTCAAGCTATTTAAAATTTCTGGACCTGAATTTCTCTGAGAAGAAAGAAGAAGAAAGGGAAGAGTTAGAGGAGGACAACGAGAAAGAAGAGGGAACAGCAGGGGAGGGAAGAGAAAAAGGAAAACAAAGAGAAGAAGGAGGGTAAAGGGAAATGGGAGAATACCAGCAGTTCTACAATCATGTTTATGGAGTTGTCATTCCATTCCATGGGAGCTTTCCAGCAAATGATTGCCTGAAAAATATCTAATGGATTATTAAATTTAAATTGTATTTTAGCTCTTGAAGTTGAAATTTGATAGTGCTCATATTCAAAAATGAATAAAAATTATAAAATTCAGAGGCTGTTAAGCTTCACATATTTAATGTCCTACAAAAATAATATCCCAGTTCAATTTTTGGAAAAGGTATAGAATTTTAATGTCATGGAATTTAGTAATAATAAGGACTGAAAGAGGACATGGCTCAGTAGTACAGCTGACCTTTGAACACACAATTCTCATTGCAGATGAGTTGAAAATATGGTATAGTTATCAGGTCAATATCCATAATTCACTTGTTCTTAATTGAACTTAACTGAACTGTGTGGGCCCAATTACATGGAGATTTTTTTCAATACACACATACTACAGTACTACATGATCTGTGGTTGGTTGAATCCGAGGATTCGGAACCTCGGATACAGAGGCCTGAGTGTAAAATTATACATGGATTTTTATATTAGTTCCACTATTTATAATGGGAAGGCATGGGTAGACTGTTAAGAGATTTTTCATTATTGGAAAATTATGAGTACTATTTTCTGTAATGCTGAAATTGTTAATCTATTGTGCAACATTGAAAAAGACACATAAAATCAATCAGTCTCTTGATATTAGGAAAAGAAGACCAAAATTTATAAAAATATTTATCTATCTATAGGTCTACCATTGCCCAAATTTGTGGAGCACATACCATATGCCAGGATGTGTGTGAAGCTGGGATTTGAAGACTCAGTATGACAGTAGAGCCAGATCCCTTGAGCTAAAAATTAAACTAAATAAGACAATCTATATCCCCAGCTCACTACATGATAATTCCAATTGGGATTAATTGTTTTAGCAACACTTATGGCAATTCTTACCTCCATATAAAAGCAGGTATTTAAAACTGAATAGATTAACCAAGTTATGCTGCATTCAGGGGTATGGGAGATAATTATTAATTTTCTTGCCCCTGTTCTCCCTAATGACAAGAAAAACTATGTAAACAAGGATTTCTTTACAATTTCTATTGAAATTGTCTACCTTTATTATTGTTACTTTCATCCCCTAACCATGAGTGGACAGTGCTGCAGCATGATTAAAGCAGAATGCACTGAACTTCAGATTCATACCTTTTCCCAGTCAGAATTGAAGATTTTCTTTTAGTCCAGTTTTCATGTCATGGCCAACATTGATGAGGCAGTGATTTAATATGATTTTATTTCATTTTATTTTTGCTGTTTACAACTATGTTTAGGTTTCTGATGCCTGATTTTCTTCCCACATGATTCCATTCTTAGTTCCACAAATCACCTTTTCTAATACAAAGATGTTGGCCCTTTTCATGGTCTGATGAACAGTTTTGCACATATGCCCATATAAAATGCTATATCATCATGTAATATAACCTGTGGTTCTAAGCATATTTATTTCATTAATTAACCTCTCATTAGTTTTACAGCTTCATATAAATTATTTTATTTGAGGTATATATTTTGGACTCTTTAGATTAAATTTTTCCTTTTACATGAAGTGGAGTATGGAATGATGGAAGATATATTTCTTTTATTTTAGTGTATTTTCTTTTTTAAAAATAAATATTATACAGTGTTCATCAACTGATTTAAAATTTCTCATTTTAGGCAAGTTACCTTTTTTATTAGTTGACTAAATTACCCATGTTTCTTTTAGTGGATTCAAATTTTCAGACTCTCTCTCCAAGCACAGACTGACTGAAATTACCATTTTAAACTGATTCTTGTAGTTAACTTTTTCCTAATAAAATTCAAATTAAGACATGTGAATTCTATTTAGAGTTCTATCGATAGTCAACTTAGTGAATTATTAGTAACATAAATCAATCTATTTATGTAAATTTAGTGACCAATATAAAATTTTCTTGTTATCTTTTACTATACTTGGGAGAAAGTTAGATTAGTACTAATCATTATAATGGCTCATATTTATTCCTGTTGGCTCTAAGGTTGTGCTTCTTTTTTTAAATTTATTTATTTATTTTTAATTTTTGGTTGCATTGGGTCTTTGTTGCTCTGCGCAGGCTTTCTCTAGCTGTGGCAAGTGGGGGCTCCTCTTCATTGCGGTGCGTGGGTTTCTCATTGCGGTGGCTTCTCTTGTTGTGGAGCATGGGCTCTAGGTGCACGGGCTTCAGTAGTTGTAGCATATGGGCTCAGTAGTTGTGGCACACGGGCTTAGTTGCTCCGCGGCATGTGGGATCTTCCCGGACCAGGGCTCGAACCCGTGTCCCCTGCACTGGCAGGTGGGTTCTTAACCACTGTGCCACCAGGGAAACCCCAAGGTTGTGCTTCTTGATTGTATTTTTAGAAAGAAAAAAATGTCAAAGCTGCATGTATGGAATAGAATATGTGTAAGACTGAATCAAACTATTACACATTGTAAATTACTATGTGCTTTTAAAGCAATTATAATTTAACACAAAAAGAAAAAGTTATGCTGATATCTGCTATAAAGTGTATTCTCTTACACCTCCCCAGAATAAAAAACATTGAACAACAGTATTTTCATCCACCATGAATGTCCATGATTTAGGATAATTCTAAGAATGGGAGAAAGTGATATTACTTAGCCTTTTCTTGATAGGTACACTTAATAACTGCCAGCAAACACAGGATAAGAACAATTTTTGCTGAGAAGTAGGGCCACTTTTTTCGGAAGCTCTGAAGGAAGCTAAAATTGTTTGTGCATAAGAATATTTCTGCTGCCTAAAAAATAGTTTATTTTTATGTTTAAGCAGGATCTATTCTAATGCAATGTAGAGATTTTATTTGGGGGATAATCTGGTGTCAATTCTCAATGGCTTTTTGCATAAATTTGTGTAAAAACAAGCTGGAACTCTGGGGTTTAGTGTACAAAATACTGTCTTTTCACATCTGAGACTGCATTTCAAATTTAATCTGAAGGACTTGATGAGATATGCCAAACTGTCTGAAAACAATTTGGGTAGCTAGTGAACTGTGGTATGTGAAGGCCCATAGACACTGAAGGCACTTTTCTTTGCTTTTTTGCTTTTCTGCTTTCTCACTCCAAATAACTGCATATTGCATACAAGCAACCTATACTGATATTGCAAGGAAGACACAAGCACAGATATTTTTACTATGATGAAAGATGACATTTATTCAGTGCCTAGTTGTTTTATTATTATTATTATTATTAGGATATCAGTATGTAACGAGATGCAGATATGCTAGTAAGGTCTATGGTACTGGTCCCACGTTATTATAGAGTATGGATTTTCTGATAGCAGCATATTTTAAGAAAAGCAGTAAGTTAATCTATGTATGTAATAATGTATCTTTATGCTTTAAGTTTGAGTTTTATTAGAGAACTAAAATTGAAAACAAGGAAACATAGTGACCTAAATTGTATATTTTTCTATTCATATATATGGAATATTTATTAGAAAAAAGTTTTTTTTTCAAAACTGCTTTATCATTCCTCAGTGGTTTCTGCTTTGCTTTCATTAACGAGCTTAGAAAAAAAAATCTTTATTGTTGGTGCACAAAAATATTCCAGCATTCTCAGAAGATTCAGAATTAGCCCTTAATTGAGGGGTACTGATGGTTAGCCAAAAGTCCACTTGACATTTTGAAAAGTAGAGTGGAATGTTAGGCATTGTTTTTCTTAATGCTTGAAATGCAATTCAAAAAGTAAAAGAATATATAAATAAATAATAAAGGAAAAGCAAATGGATGTAGTGACAATGGACTCCTTAAAAGAGGACAGTTATCTCATTCTAAATTAAATGGGCTTCTGTACTTTCAAATTGATGCTTACACAAAGGTATGTTCTCCTAAATGATCTTACTAGTTTCCAATTCTGTAGATTCTCTATTAGAGAATTTAGTTCCCTTCTTAGTGCTATTTAAAGATTTCAAAAAGAAAAAGTAGCAACTACTGAAAATCTGAAAATATAACAAGAAGGGGGTTATAATCTACAGATATTGGTCCCCTTCGAAAGATCTCACATCTACAAACATGAAATCATATTAAGTGATCAAATAAGGTCATTTTCAAGGTAGTAAAATGAAGATAATAATCATACTTCATTGAGTTGTTGTAAGGATTTACTAAGTGTATATTAAATAACTTTATGTATCTAAAATTAATCTTAACCATGCCTGGTATACAGAAGCACTATGCAAAGTTTAGCCATTATCATTATTATTAGTGGTAATGTTAGCATGATTCAATGCACTGTATTTACATGACTTCAAAACAATGGATACCAAACTAGTAGCTTGTTTTTGTAATTGAGTATCAGTAAAAAATAAAGTGTGAAAATACTGATTCTGTTTTACCTGTCCCAATATATATCCCTTTCAGTTTCCACCATCTGCATTCTCTGTCTCTCCAATGTCCTCATTCAATCATCCAGCAGCACAGATAATTGTGTTGTATGTCCCAAATGATCTAACACTATTTGGACAATATCCTGGATTGTAAAATTGTTCTCCCTGCCACCCCCTTTTCTTTAAATTTTCCTACCTCAACATGTTCTTACCCAATATCTTGTTTCTTCAGGGTTTATTTTCTACACAGTAAACAGACAGCTAGCTAATTCTACTAAAATAAGTCTGTGCTATTGGATTTAAAGTATTACTACTCTTAGAATTGCACTTTCCTTTCTGACAGGGCGATTGCAAAGTCAAAAATTAATGGCTACTTTTGGGAATTTTAGCTCTGTTATGAGAGGTCTGGGATAGTAGTCAGTTGGCTCTTATCCTACCTTATGAAAGGATCTGCTTAGTCACTGGGAGATAGTGAGGTCGCTAGAAATTTTGAGTTAGTTATTTTTCTAAAGCTGTATAGATAAATCCAAGCCTTAAAAAGTATTTATTTTTACCAGTAATCAAGGAAGGCTGTCATTTCCTTGCACATGCTATGGTATTTACATTGGCTAAATTTTATTGTCAGGGTAGAAAAATAAAAATCATAGGAAATACATTAAACAGCTCTTTGGTTTATTTTTTTAAGTTGATCCTTTTTAAATCTTAATGTGATTCTTTCAAAAGCATATACCAGGTTTCGTATTATCCCAGGAAACAATTCCAGTCTGCATTTCAAAATGTTTTTAAGAGAGTATCATGAATATGAACATATTTTCTTAATTTGATAAACTATCAGTTGATCAATATTTCTATAATGTAAAAGAGAAATTAATAGATGCTATATTGAAAGGTAACCACTCTGCATTTGATCCCACTATAATTTCTATTTTTTTAAGAACTTTGAATCATCAACTAAGACACTGAAAATATTTCTCTTAATTTAGACTGTATGTAATTTGTCTTTTAGGGAATTTAGTACTAAAACTATCAAATAGAGTTACTACTTAATCTTAACTTGGTTCAATTTTTATAGGTGCTCCTTATCTGCTGCATAACTCAGACCTAGTTACTGAAATTCTTTCAAAGTGTATTACTGTGTTTTGGGTTTTTTTCTGTTTTTTGTTTGTTTGTTTGTTTGTTTTCCCTTCTACTCGGCAACAGACCCGGGTCCTCCCTCACCATCAACCACTGCCGCTGGTTTTTTATTTACATAATTAAATTTTATATTAAAATACAAATTGTTACTATTACATCTATATTATTAATGATTACAGTGAAGTTTTTATCTGTATTTCAGTCTATATACTTAAAATCTCATATAGAATCATATATTTTCTATCTTTTCAATGAACGTAGTATGTGACACCAAAGTGAAATGTCTATTAAAGTTGTTTAAAAGTGTTTATTAAAGTTTTTGGAAATCAGGCTCTGTTTTTCCAAGTTGGTATAACAAGGGCTGAAACATAGCTTCTGAAGCATTAGGAAGTTAAAAAACTGCATTTTCATGTTTTAAATTACAGCCCAATTTATTTCAGCTTTCACTTATATACTTAAAATGGAAGATGTAAATCTTATTTTAATAGATTTTAGCGAATTAAGAGCTGAGTACTATTGAATGAGAACAAAAAGGAAAAGAAATTTGTGAGGATGATAACATAAATACCATATAGTTATGACGAGGTCAGATATTTAAATTCAGCTAAAAAGTACACCTATGTTTTACACTCTGTAGACTCGGTAATTGGACGGATAATCTAGTGAAAGATCATAATTTAATACACAGAAGCCAATATACTTTTTAAAATTTTTCTTTTAACTAATTAATAGATATCATAATTCTTTATATGAAAAGTTTCATAGAACTATCATCTCATCTAATAAATATTTCCTAGGGAAGTTTATCATTTATTTAAGCTTTCTTAAATCATAGCTTGTTTTAACATATTTTTAAAGGAATTGAGTCATAGTCAAGAATCTGAAACACATTAGTCTAAAACACTTCTTTGATATAAGGGTAGTAGCAGCAATGACAGACGACATTTAAAATTGTCATTAAATAAAACTGCAGTTTTGATTATTTTTCTTTAACAGTTATAGTTTGATTATGATCAATGCAAGGTTCTCATTTGTTTGATATCTAATAAAATCATTAATGAATCAAATTAGTGAGTGTTAATTACACCTTCATAGTTTATTTACCTTCAATTTGCAATACATATGTTAGAGATGATAAAGTATAAAATATGCTAAATTTTACAAGCTATTGCAATCCAGTGGTTATTTCTTCCACTGTAGTTGGAAAGAGGTTAGAATTAGTATACCACTTCCACAGATTCACTTGATGGTTAAAATGCATTGTGAAAGCTATTCAAGGAAATAACCAAGGAAGAATAGTTGACTTCTAACATCTGGCTCCACAAGCAGATGCTTTAACCTTAATTCAGATTCCACTACTTAAATAACACATCAGATCATTTTAGTCATAATAAAGATACTTTCAGTGATTTTATGGAAAGCATATCAGTGTGTTGACTTGTGGAGAAATTGAATTTATTCTCTGTAAAAGCAAAAAATCAAGTGTTTTGAGGAAATTGCCCTTCTATGTTGTCATGTTTGTCTGAAATAAGTTTAATATTTTGCAATGACTAACCAGTGGCATAACTAAGTGTGCAAATACTTTCAAAAGAAATAAATCTGATCGAAGTCATTGGGCCCATTTTATCAGTCATATTATTTCATGCAAAGTTATTGTATAGTGGTTACATTTGCATAGTGGTAAGAACAACGTACCACCACGTATTTATTAATTATATGATTTATACTTTTAGAGTCTCAAAGTAATTTACATAGAGGATGTAATTAGTGGATGAAAGATGAACTGAGAAAGAAATTTTTGTTTGTTTAAAGATACTGGTATAACATTGTCTTTCTAAGCATTTTTGCTTATGGAATCACTAATAAGTCCGTGTGTGTGTTTAGGGTGGAGAGATATATATCCTGTGTCCTAGATACATGTTTGGTAGCTTTAAATAATTAACAATAATTTCAGAAAAAATTGGAATGCTCCTTTTTGTTGAAATCACAGAAGATTCAACCTCTTACAATATTGAGAGAACTCACAGATGGATACACCACATTTGTAACTTTTAAGGTTCAATAAAATATAACACACATCAGCTCTAACCCAATTCCAACCTTTTAAAGCCTACGCATCCAACCAATACAGGATAAAAGTGGCTATGCAATCTTAAGCTAGCAAAACGAACTATCTAATTACTCCATGTTGCTTAAACTATGGGAAAGATAATTAGTTTTTAGTTTTGTTGTGAGTTTCCTCCTTTTGAAAAAATTCCATAAACTATTATTAAAATTATATGCTTCACTTTTATTTTTCATCTTTGAAATGAATCAAATAGTAGTTTTTGTACCTGAATGTGCAGAGGTGGAAAAATCCTACCTTGAACAAAAGCATCAGAGACATGATTTATGATTTTGTAATTACGTCTAAATCATAACTTTGTCTACTGTGTGACATTATGAAAATGTAAATTCCTGAAAATAGTATATATGAGACTTTACAGAATATTAATAACACTTCTTTTCAGGCAGCAAAAGATAGCTTTCTAAGTAAAAAGCAGTGTGGAACTCAGATGAATTTAGCCTTCTTTCCTGAATCCATATTCAACTCTTTGAAAGTACAGTTATACTGCACCATTTATTTCTGTGAATAGGACAGAGTTTGAAAAATAGAAAGACCTGAAGTCATGCATTCAACTGAGCTATCCCCTGGCTGTTGAAAGATACAGCTGTGGTTGTCTGCTCTTTGCCCCTGCTGTTTTAGACTGACTCCTTACATCAGGGAGTGAGGATTTTGTACAGTAAAGTTGCTGTTTTTTAATCAGAGTGAGGGAGAAAGTTCAGGTTGGTTAAACTTAATAGTTATCAAATATTATATATCATCATTTGATGATCATTTTTTAAAGCATTACAATACAATATAGAGTAGTTGACACTAAAAACATAGCAAATATCATTTAAAACTTTTCCTAATAATCTAGAAGGTCCATATGAATTTCACCAGTTGAGAGGAATCATGAATGCCAATCATCCCTCTACTTGGTAAAATGGATAAATTGTGGTTAGTAGAGATTTGCAGCAGACAGAATTGTAGGCAAGCATAGTTTACTATAAATTTCATCCAGAAGTGTTGGAAAATGTCTCCTCCCTAGACCTATTTTTCAGTTCTAAGAGAAAAGAACATAGCAGCAACGCTTCATCATGGAAAATGATTGTAGTATTTTAGAGTCATACAAAGCCCAAAGGTGGAAAGTATCTTTTTTTTTTTTTTCTCACTTTCCCGACTTGAAATCCAGGGAAGGGATTAGAAAAGGGGGATGGCAGGGACAGAGTTGTTGAATGGATGAATGGAAATGGTAAGTGAAAGAAGAAATCTTTTTTCATGAAGAAATGATCTTTTCCATTATGTAAATGCAATCCCTTCCTTGGATCTCAGGTTAGAATTGTAAGGAAAAAAGGATAGTTTCTACCTCTGTCCTTTATATGACTCTTAAGTTACCATGATGAAGTTTTGCTGCTGGCTTTTCCTTTAGAACTGAAAAAAGGAACATGGGAAGAGACATTGCCAACACTTCTTGGTAAAAATTTATAATATCAATAAATGCTACTTGCCTATAACTCTGCCTACTGCAAATCTATTTTAACCACAATTTCTTTGGTAGAGCTACTGTGATTTTTGAATTTGGATTGTAGATGGGATAAAAGGTAGTGAGCTGATTGGCCAGAATAAACTTGAAGTTTTTTAAAAGCATTGTGAGATAAGTGGCAAGAGTGGAATAGGCCTGTGACAATCTGACACCCTGTCTTCCCTTTCATTCTCTTCTTTCCCTGATTTGCTTTCATTTTCCTTCTTTTTCCAGTTTCCCTTCAAAAGCATCAATACCTTTCTTTAATTTCCCCTTCTTTCTTCTCTTCCTTCCTCAAGAAGAGAAAATAAATATCCACATTACTAACTTATTTTTTCCTAAATTTCGCTTGTAGTTACTGGATTGCTTGTGAAGAAGAGTAACAGTTATTTATAGAGAGCTAGATGCAAAGGAATATGGAAGAGAACAGAAAAGGAAGTGTATTCTAGGAAGAGTGGGAAAAACATGGAAACCATTTCCTATCCAAGAATCAGTAGTAATTTTACAAGTACAGGAAAAACTTAGAACAATTTGAAACTTTAAAATAAGTTGCCAGAAGTCTACCTGAAATTTCATACATACTACTTATATACGATAAACTGTCATACTGCACACAAAAATAAGTTGGAAATGTGAATAAAATAAACTTACAATAACATTTTGTTGGTACCGTCAATAGGGTTATGGCCCAATCCAGGAAAAATTCCCCAAAGTAAGCTTTTTGTCTCTAGTAAATCCTCCCTTCAATCTGCCTGGTGCTTTCATGCAACCCATGCCAACTGGGTTAGAATCATCCCTGCTTAGGCCAGGCATGACCCATGGCATGTCTCTTTGTGCTCCCAACTTCTTATCTGCATTGTCCTGTCTGTACTCCATCCTCTGTTCTCTACCCTGAAAAACTGATAACTGTGAAAAAATGGTAAGAAAAATGGAGGCTTCTTAGCTCAGTCTTTAGCGGTAGCATATTGACCTCTTGGCAATGTTTATGATACTGCTTGGAGATATCCATATTAAATGTGTGACTGACACTTTAGGAATTAGAGCCAAGCAGGAGAGACAATAGCCTACCACAAGCAAGCTTTACAATACCTATTTACTGTGTGAATCTCCTTAAATCGGACTTATGGTCAAATTGTTTCCTCACAAATAGATAAAAGTCTTTCAAAAATCTCAGAAAATGTGTGTCTTTGCTACACGAATTACTGATACTTGGTAATTTCCTAAATTGTCAATAGTTTGATACACTCCTCTCTCTTTCTACAAATTGAATTTGATCTCATTTTTATCTCCGTTGTGACTCTTAGTTCTAAACTGAAATTTTGATGTTGGTAGACATACAGTACATTTCCCTGACTGCTTCTGGAGACAGATGACCAATTTTCAGTAAGTTAGACATGAGAAAGTGATTGCTGTAATTCTAATTGGCTTCCTGTTGTGCAGAAATAATCAAGAGTAGCCTGCTGGTTGCAGTCAAAGCTGTAGGAGATCAGATTACCTTTCAATAAACTTTCAAGCCCTGTCATAAATATTTTGAGATGGGTTATTTCTGATTGACTATCTATGTGTATTTCTCATTAGGAAAAACAGAAAATTCCCACTTATTTTGAATAACATTATTTACCTAACCCTAAGCTAAGCTTTTCAATGCTTTTTAAAAATGGTTCCTAATACTTAGTTTATGATTTTTTAAAAAAATTTATTGAAATATAGTTGATTTACAATGTTATGTTAGTTTAAGGTGTACAGCAAAGTGATTCAGTTATACATATACATATATTCTTTTTTTACATTCTCTTCCATTATGGGTTATTACATTATAGGTTATTGAGTATAGTTCCATGTGCTATACAGTAGGTCCTTGTTGGTTAAATTTATGATTTTTGATAAGAAAAAATATGTAATGTTCTCAGCCCCCAATGCAGGACTTATTACATATTCACAAGCTGAGCGTTTTTCTTCAAAGTCAACACCTTAGTTCTACATCCCTTTACTCTACCGTGTTTACCAGGATAATTAAGATTGAAAGCACAAAGGGGGAGAGCGTAAGTAATATCTGAATGAGAAATTAAAAATAGCTTTCAATTTTTCTTTCCTCACAAAGGAAAAGGAAAAAAAAAACCTTTTGTTTGAGTATTTCATGAAGCACTTGTTATAGAAAAGGACAATATGTTATTGTAGACAATTGCACATCTGATGTGATTCATCTCCCTGCTGTGTTGAACATCAGCAGAGGCAGAGCTGTAGTTACAAAAGCAGATTATAAACTGTGACAAAGCCTATTCACTTTGAGGAGTGTTCATCTCCCATGAAGCATATTTAGACCAATTATGTAATACAGAGGTTTTTTGAGGTGTCTCTTCTGACATTTCCTCTCAGGAAGATGACACAAAGTTTGAAATAGACCAGGTTTGTCTTAGTTCTGCTCTACCTCCTTCATTTATAGTTGCCTTTATCTCACTCATATGCTTTGCGTCTCATGGGATTCTAGCTGTTTAGCGTTCTTCTTCATGATCCCCTGTCTCGTATCTTGGTTTATCTTTTCCCGCTTCAGGTGAAATTGCATTTTCTTCAAGAATTGCACTAAATGCACCGGCTGAAGAAAAACAATGAACCCCTAATAACTGTAGTTAGTCATTGCCATGGGACACTGTGGGTATGAAAGGGTCAAGATGGAAATGGTGGTTATTTGACAAGTTGGCTTTTTCCCCTGCATTCCTCCAGTATATGACTTACATAACCACTGCCTTCTGTATGTAAAACTAGTTCTGAATATTGAATGCAGGAGGTTGCCATTTGCAATTTTGATCAGAACTTTTATTCCATTATGCTCAAAGAGGTGACTAAGACTGCCTGACAGCAGGCATCAAGTAACATAGAGAGTGACTTTGACCTTATCATTTGAACTCCTAGGATGATATTTCTAAGGGAAATTACTGAAGCGTTCTGAAAACAATTTGAATAGAAGGAGGAAATCAGGAAAGTAGAGGGTATCCTTCTGTCATGTCCATTAGTGATTAGAACTAGACAGAAAGTATTGTTCATCTGATTTACTAACAGCAGAGCTAGGCCACAAATGAAGGTCTGAAGGCATCATTCCCTCTTCTCCAATTTATCTGTGGTTACAAGGAAGCAATAAATGCTACTGGTATTTATTTTATCAAGTGCTCAGAAATATGAAGATGATGTTGTTCTAGAGAAAAAATGTCAAATAAAATCAAATAAAATTGCATATCTGGAGAGTTTTTTAGGTGAAAATGTGATATAAACTTCTAGGACTACATTGTTTCATGCCTAAGAAATAGAAAGTTCCCTTATTTTTGCTCTTGAATATTTCTGATTGTCAGATATGTATTTACATTGGAGATGCATAGGAAAATATAGTGTTGTATGTACTATAAAATAGATTTGAAAATCGTCATGTGAGTCTGTTTTGCAATTTTGTGTAAAATACTCATCCTTGAGAGTGAGTTCACTTGAAAATGCAGTTACCGATCTAGATTCATAAAAGACAGTGTGACAGTGTATTGTTGATTATATTAGGGGTTATAAGGCTAATTTGTTTTTAGAACTGCCAATCAAGTTCATTTTAACCAGGTATTCATGTAATCAAGTTCTTTGATGTGCAAGTTCATGAGAAAGGGAAAGACGGCGGCATTGCTTCTCCTTTTCACAAACGAACAAAAAAATGATGCAGGCTTTGTATTCTTGTTGTTCTAGAAAGCATGAGTGCCAGTGAAAGCAAGAATAATTCATTTTCTTTAATTATCCACCCTCGAGACTTTCTGGAAAATCAGCTCTGAATAGATAGAATGTAGAATCAACTATATCTCTTTGGTTAAGTATTAGTAGATGGTCATACGCATTCCAAGAAAAGATGGGCCATTATATATAATACTGGGCTTTACATTTAATAGTTATAACATATTAGACATAGAAAACATAGAGTTTAATCTTATCTCTCTGGATTATGGGTGCAAAGAGTCATTTGCATCTAAGAACTAATAAAGTGGCTGATCTTGCTTGATTAATGGGTGAACAATTCTCAGGTTCTGCTGCAGGAGAAAAAACAAATTTTCACTTTAGAAAAAATATTTAAGTGCCATAACGGTCAACAGGTAAGGTTTTACTGAAAACAATGGGGAATTTATAAATTGGAAAGATCCTTAATGGATTTGTATGTTGCTGGAGCACTTTACTTGCACACTGTCCTTTAAATGCTCTCACTCTCATTTTATTTCTACTTATACTATCTTTTCATGAAAGTCATTTCTATGCACTGCTTGCTAGGTCAGATTACCTCTTGTTCTATTTTAGTTGAAAACAATTCAGGAGATCTCTTAGAGTTTGGCACATAGGGGATGATTTTTTAAAAAAAATACATCTGTAGATATTCAAATAAGACTGTCACATACTGGAGCTACAATCCTGAGAAGCAAAACAAGAAAAGTCAAGAAGAAAATGTTCAAGAAAGTTGTCTTCCTAATTCTTGTTATGAAATCTTTACAGTTGATGCACTGTACCACAAAACCACATCCCCCCCAAAAACACATAACTACGCACAGTCACTATTGAGAACAATAGGCAAGGAAGAAAGCCAGTTTAGTATTTATTGGTATTCAAAGAACTGCAAAGTCAAGGAGAGAGAGCTACAGTAAGAGTACGACATGAATTATTTATTTAATTCCTTCAATTTGTTGACCTTAATGAAAAGCAAAGTGATTTGAACTAAGAGTAATTAACAAGAAAGAGCCTGCCTGATAAAACCAAGAAAGAATCATATTTGTTTTAGGAATCAATGACAGCCAGAGATAGAAGATCATAATGGAACCATTCAGCAAAACAAAGAGGTTTTTGCCAAGGCAGTTGTCATGCTGTACATGTGTGCATCTGTGCAGAGATTTTTAACTGTATCCCTTGAAAGAAAGAAAAGAGAAAATGCTTGGTAAATGTTGAAGAATGTGATACTTTATTTGTTAAACTGTCCAATACTATAATTACAGCCAGTGCATTCCTCTGCTATGTCTGCAATAACCACTACCAAACAATCTTAGAGAGCTAATCAAATTAAAATGTTCTTTTCCTTTAAGGATTTGTGGACTATTGTATGGTTTCCTGTATCGTGGTTATCATATCTCATGACTAAAAATTCTCAGTAAGGAACAACGTTATATGTCTATTTGCCTAGGAAAAGTTGAGCTGACAGGGAAAAAAATTAAATATGTACTATATGTTATATTCCATGAATTTCTTGAAACATTTTTTGGATTTCTCGGTGTTCTTAAGTGGGTTAACAATGACCCAAGCTGTAATTGACCATGAGCTTGCACCAGCTAAGATTTCATTACATTAAAGTTTCTTCTATGGAAAATAAAGTGAGGGGAATAGTGAAGTAGTAGGCAGATCTCAGTGACACCAAAATGTCATTTTTGATGCCAAGTTTAAGAAAAGCTGTGTGTGGTGAATGGCATACAACACGATTTTTCATTTAAATAAAATGTCCCAGTGTGACTAAAGGTAAAACTTAATGCAACATTGAATAAAATTTAATTAGTCACTTTGGAATTATAATGGATACAATCACTTGTTTTTGTAAACTTGATTTACAAGTTTACAAACTTGATTCCATTTCTATTCTAGTTATAGTAAAGACTTAAATATTTTGTTTTAAGTGTGTATGTATGTATTTTGTTTTATTTTAAGTGTGTATGTATGTATTTTGTTTTATTTTAAGTGTGTATGTATGTATTATGTATATACTTTGCTCTAAGGATTTCAGAGCCCTCTAACTGGCCCTTTCTTGCTCCTCTCACTAGATGTGATGCTTATTTTGGAAATGGGGAAATCAAGATACAGTAATTAACTTATTTTCTTCCATCTTTAGAATTCCATATCATCAATTAGTTGATAAACTGCTTGGTCACACTTGCCCTAAAATATTTACATTGTGAATTAATTATTGAGTAAAAAGGAATAAACCCTAATGCCCCTCCTACCACTTTATATAGAATAAAGCTAAACCAGTAAAACTAGAAGCATTAAATTTAGGAACAAAAGTTTTTACATAAAATAAATATAAATAAACATATATTACATTTGCTGATGCATTAGGATAGTCATTTATGCATTAACAGAAAATTATTATAACTATAAATGTTTTAGAATAGTATTGGTTTCAGAGTTAATATGGCCAAACAAAACAGGGTACACGGTGGTAGTTTAGGTATGCAAAGTATAGGCTATTGAGATGAATCCCCTATGATTAAAGAACATAACCTGAAAGTTATTTGGGGAATAAATCCATGCTTTAAGTTTATTTTCATTGTGATTTGTGTATTTCGCTTAAAATGTCAAGAGTATAAAAACAAGTTCTAGGAAGTTGGGAATTTTGGTCAGCATTTTGTACTTTCTTATATAGTTCTAATTATATTTCTAGCCATAAGATATCTTTATGCCAAGATAACTTTTCAATCATGTTGTAAAAGGGACAAATAAAAAGCAGATAAAGAGGAAATAAATGCAACCTTCTAATGAGAAGATACTTGGTATGGCAGTCTAATACAAATCAAATACAATTAAAACATAAAAGGCCCAGGTTTTTAACTTCTTTAGAAACTTGTGTCTAATCTGTTAATGTTGACATATCTAGGCCTAGAATTGAAAGTTGAAGTTCTATATCACTTATCTGGTTTCCTTTGAACTTAGAACTAAAACTGTAAACACATTCTCAAAGGCTACGTTGGCATGTAGAAGCACATCTTTGTGTCTTCTGCTATGAAATCTGAATTTTAAAACATTAAGTTTTCCCTAAATTGAAGGGCGTACTACAAAATACCTAACCAGTAATCCTCAAAATTATCAAGGTCATCAAAAACAAAGTCTGACAAACTGTTATAGCCAGGAGGAATCTAAGGAGACATGGTGACCAAATGCAATGTGGAATCCTGGATGAGATCCTGGGACAGAAAAAGGCATTAGGTAAAAACTAAGGAAATTCAAATAAAGCATAAATTAATTAATAAAGCATAAATTAATTAATAATAGTGTATAGTATATTGGTTCATTAATAGTTGCAAAATTTATCATAGCAATGTAACAGAAAAATGTGTGTGGAGTAGGGGAACTATCTGTACTACTTTTGCAACTTCTCTGAAAATCTAAAATGACTCTAAAATAAAAAATAATAATTTTAATTATATACTAAAAATATTGGAGAGTTTTGTCCCAGTAGCAATTCTAGCAGTATCAATGGCTTTTACTCCAGTCTGCTTAATAATTTCCCCTTCTTAGGGAATATGTCCATTAGTTAAGTACCCAGCTTCTCCAGTCATCCCAACACTCCACAGTAATGGATATTCCATTTTTGTTCATACATTTCAGGAGCTGTGGTCTTGGGGAAAAACAAGTGGATCCATAGTGATTGCAAAGAGAATTTTTTATAAACTATTGTTCTGCAAGTGCTATATACTAGTTCTCATCAAGAATACCTTAGTGTTTTCTGTTGTAAAACAAGGGCATCCTGTCAGAGAACTACTGTGTGGAAATACATAAAAATAGTAATTATTAGATTCAAGGTCCTAGAGAAACATATTCCTGCCATTTTCAGTGAACACAATGCTATTATGGTCTTGAGTTTTGTACGATGAAACATCTCACATTGTAAAAGCTTATGGAGTCATGGAAGTTCTGAAATTTTCTATTTCTCACTCAGCTGTTTAAAACTATTCTCTGGAAGCCAAAATGGTAACTACCTAAAAGGAGGTCAGCTATTGTGTTTGTTAATTAATTGGAATAAATATATAATTGTAGTTTCATGAATGATTAAGAAAACTTGTAATGATACCAAAATATAGAGAAAATCAGCATGAATAATAACTTAAATTTTTCAAAGGACAAATGCAAAATATGATTTATGAGTAAAATTGTAAAATAAACACTGAACTGCAAGCAATTATAGAACTGAGAGAGCATTACAAAAATGAAAACCAGGGCTTCCCTGGTGGCGCAGTGGTTGAGAGTCCGCCTGCCGATGCAGGGGACGCGGGTTCGTGCCCCAGTCCGGGAAGATCCCACATGCCGCGGAGCGGCTGGGCCCATGAGCCATGGCCGCTGAGCCTGCGCGTCCAGAGCCTGTGCTCCGCAACGGGACAGGCCACAACAGTGAGAGGCCCGCGTACCACAAAAAAAAAAAAACACAAAAAAAACAAAAAATGAAAACCAGTCCAAAAGTTAAATATATGGTGTTACTTACATTTGTTATATCTAAAAACAAAAAAAATGAGAGAATTGGTAAATACAACTGATTTTTATATATTGATCTTGTATCCTGCAACCTTGTTGAACTTTATTGGTTCTAATTATTTTTTAGTGGATTAGTTAAGATTTTCTATATACAAGACCAGGTCATCTGCAAATAGAGGTAGTTTTATTTCTTCCTTTCCAATCTGGATGTATTTCATTTATTTATTTTATTTTATTTTTTGCATAATTGTTCTAGTAAGACTCTAGAACAATGTTGAATAGAAGTGGCAAGAGTGGACGTCATTGTTGTGTGCCTTGTCTTAGTGAGAAAGCATCCAATTGTTTGCATCAGTTACAATGTTATCTGTGGGTTTTTCATGAATGCCCTTTATTAGATTGAGGAAGTTCCCTTCTACTCCTAGTTTGTTGAGTATTTTTTCATAAAAAGGTATTGGATTTTATTAAAAGTTTTTTCTACATCTATTAAAATGATAATGTGTATTTTTGTCTTTTACTGATGTGATATACGATTGATTTTTGTATGTTGAGCTACTGTTGCTTTCCTGGGATAAATCCCACTTGGTCATGTATAATTATTTTTATATGTTGCTGTTTTGGTTTTCTAGTATTTTTTCAGAATTTTTGTGTCTATAGTCATAAGAAATACAGGTCTGTAATTTTCTTGTGATATTTTTGTCTGGTTTTAGTATCAGGTATCAGGGTAATATTGTCCTCATACAATGAGTTAGGAAGTGTTCACTTGTTCTTCCATTTTGGAGGAAGTGTTTATGAAGGATTGGTGCTAATTCTCTTTAAATATTTGGTAGAATTCAACAGTGAAGTCATCTGGTCCTGGTTGGTGTACTTCTGTCTCAGTGATACTCTTGGTTTAGGAGCTGAGGGCTTGGTGAAGGAAGGGATGGGCAGTCACAATAGTTTCAAATCTTAGCCTTTCTCTCTGGGCATGGAACCACTCACTGCTTTACAAGCCAGGGCAGGCTAGATTGGGACCTTAATATTCTCAGGGTTCTGGTCCAAAGTAAAGCCTCCAACCCATGAGTGAGGGCTTGGTGGAAGCAGAGAGCCCCTACCTCTCAGCTGCTTTCACTTCAAAGAGAGAGCAATGGAAGACATGGGTCTTCATTCAGATACTATAGACTCTTGTTGTTTTTGACCGAATTTTAGTATTCTTTTTTTTAATGAATCATAAATTTAATTTCAAAATGTAAATGTCACTAAACATGCATACATGTTAAAACAATAAAATTTACAATTTAGTTATTTTTTTTTCTTTTTGCATAGGACATCATTACAATATAGAATCTATGCCTTACAAAATACATACAAAGTTTTATCCGAGCAAGCCAAGGCCAGATTGGGAATTGTACAACTGTAATACTTCACTGTAGTGATCCAGGAAAGACGAAACATGGCCTTCGGAAGCATGGTGTGGTGCTGGTTAAAAAAAAACAAAAAATGTTCCTATGGAAAAGGAAAACGTGTGCTCAATGGAAATGGTCTTGGACCCTTGGATTCTACCTTGGGATTTTGGCAAACAATTCCAAAGAAGCTCCATCGATGGCTTTGGGAGGAGGAGGGGCCCCTTGTGCAGAGTCCCGGGGCAGCAGAGACCCGGCGTGCACCCAACCCACCCACACAGCAATTCCCGGCCCCGTGGGAGCCACAGCGGCCCGCGCCCGACAACCCACAGCTGCTCGGGAGAGCGACACCTCCAGCCCTCAGGGTCCTCTGCACTTGGCACAAGGGACTCTCCAAGGTGAGGCGAGGGAGCAAAGCCTCCCACCCATACCCAGACAGGCACCCTGACCCAGGAATGGACACCTCCCCGCGGTTGTCTGAGCCACACTGGGAAGTGGCCCCCTGCTCCATGGAAGACAGGCTGGGGAGAGAGGCATCTGGCCTCGGACAAGACAGGCGGCCCTGGGCTGAGTTGGAGAGACGGCCTTCACCCAGACCTGTGGTTGCCGGGCAGGCATTCAGCTTGGTTTCCAAACGAGCATGTGCAGCAGCTTGTCGCCGTGTCACTAGGAAGACGTCCCGAGCCCTGAAAGCTGCTTACGCGGCCCCGCCGGCCCCCATGCATCCTGTGTCCCCCACAGGGAATGCATGATGCGCAGGGCAGGGGAAGCCACTTTCTTCCATCCTGTTAATTAGTAGATATTCTTGAATAAGTATTTCTTCATTAGTTGGATGCCTTAGGCCCATTTCCAGAGACTTTAAATGGCTGTTCTTCTACAATTTTTACCAGTTTCACTGGGGAGCAAGTCTGTGGAGTTCCTCAGGTGTCCTGCTAGAAGTAACTTTTCACCCCATAATTTTAAGATAAAGGAATATAAAATCAGAGTTTATTAGAAGGAGCACTTTTTGTTTTGTTTTAAATAGGCTAGAGCTTAAGGTATGAGGTTACCATAGATTATGAAGGGCCTTGTATGTCATACTAAGAAAATTGAAAATTACCATTTTGGCAATGTAACACCCTGGTATCCTCTAAGATCCTGAGTGATATGACTAGATTTGGGTTTAACAAAACAATTCTAGCAGCTGTGTGGAACAAGTATTGGAGTAAGCTAAGCACAGATGCACATATTAAATTTCTTAAGAGCCTACACGGTGACTCCAATAGTAAGAACAAATAGAGAATAAATTCAAAAGATATATGAGGTAGAAAGTTGAAAAATTATTGATTGAATATGGAAATTGAATATGAGACAAGTAAAAATTTGATAATGGGACAATAGTTTCTGGCTAAGTTCTGATTTCAACACAAGTAGGATATATAGGGAGAGGACAAAACTTGAGGCAGAAGGTTATGGATATGGTTTTGGAGACATTACGTTGCTGGAACTGTAGGTTATCATGATGAAGATGTTCTGGAGGCAACTAAAATACAGGTCTTGAGTTCTGAGAGAATTTGACCTTGGAGATAAAGATGTGGGAGTCATGACAGGGCATATAGTATTTGAAGTCACTGGAATAGATGACATTACCCAAGAACACATAGAAGAAGAAGATAACATTTACAAATGTTAGCAGAATACAATTTCAATGACATGATTGGAAGAAAAAGAGCCAAAAAATTTCACTCTTATGGAGGAAGATAATAGGATGGAAGAGAGGAAGGTAACAGCATTGCAAAGCAAATGCTTGACAGAGTTTCAGGCAGGGAAGTGTGGTCAGCATTTCTATACAGAATTCTAAAATTCAGTGGATTTTTATATCTCTTCCTCCAAGATGATCATTTATATAGTATCCTAGAGAACCCCTAAGTGAGATAAATCTGAACAAAAAGAACAATCTTGACAGTATGTCATTTAAAGAAACGCTATCTGGCAATTGGTGTGGTTTTGACTGTATGTCTTGTGTAGCGGTCCCATTTTGTGTCTCCAACTATGAATATATTTGCATTTGTTTGGCATCTGTAAACAAATGTTTCTCAGGCCCCCAGATGTTTAAGAAGTGATATCTGTTAAACCTTTTAAAGAGTAAAATTTCATTCTCATTTTTTAAAGATCACTTTTACATAGTAATTTCATACTGAGAAGCTGATTTTCCCTCCCATGAATACAACTAACACTAATGATTGCAGTTACAACCCAAGACAGTCCCTTGTACTGCCATTAATATTAGTGTTTTAGAATCATGCCTTACAAGATAAACAGTGCTTAAATGCATTCAGATATTTATTACAATGCAACATGAGTTTTAAATAAGATGAGATATTTTATGTTAGGAGCATAAGAACACTTAATTTCCAGTGGAATGAGAAATTTTATCAGCAATGATGTTTAGGGAAAACAAATAGGGAGAGTATTTAAAGGTAAATCACAAAAACAGTATTTTACACCTGTGTCATATTTAGATTATATCTACCCAGGGTCATCCTGGTTGGCTAGTTAAATTGATAATATTAATAAGATACCTGCAAAATTCTTTCTTTATGTTTCCCAATTTAGCTCTGGACTCAATGTTGATGAAAATAATTAAGTAAAACTTGTTTTTACTGAAGGCTTTCACTGTATTCATTTAGAGAATGTGATCTATAAAAATGATGATCTTGCTATCATTGAAAGCCTTTAAGTCCAAAGTATTAAGCAGAAACAGAAACTGACTCAAATTCACTGGAATTTATTAAGTTGACAAAATGCTGATTAGATATATTAATTTTGTTTTTAATTGATATGTATTTATGATATTGGAAAAGAACCATCTAATATAGAAACATGTTAATTATGATGTCCCTATCTATGTCAGATGTGTTTGTTTTTGACTGTTGTAATTCACTTCAAACAAAATAAAGAGAGTGTATTATGTAAGAAGAACATTAATCTTCAGATAATATATTGTCAGAACTGGGGGAATCCTTAGGGATTATCTAGCTTACCCCCCCATTTTTCAGATGATGAATGTGAGGTTTAGGAATATTAAGTGATATTCCCTGGCTCACAAAACATCTTACTGTCAGGGACAGGACAACCATCCTTATGTTTTGACTTCTGTCTGCCCTATCTTCTTCCACTTTACTAGAATACCCCTTATGTTAAAAGTCATAATAATCTTTGATCAAAGAAGAATAAAATAAAACTGCTACACTGACCAATTCTTCTAGTGAATTTGAGATGAAAATAAGATGATGTCGAATTGAGGTAAACCTAGAAAAATGACAGTTTCTCAGCCCTCTTAAGTTAGCCATGATTGCAACGAATATAATCCTGCAGCATTTTTTTTTTAATGTTTCCCAAGAGATGATACTGAAAACTGTTATACTCACATCTGCCTACCTTCAGCCAATTGAATCAAAATTTTTTGTTGATTTGGTATATTTTAATAAGGCTGCACTTAGCAACAGATTACATAAATACTCAGCAAAAATTCCTCAATAAATCCCAAAATTATTGATAATGGTGCCACACATAGACAGCTGAAAGCCTGCTGCTAGGGATGCTATAACAAAATACCACAGACTAGATGGCTTAAACAATAGGAATTTATTTTCTCAACGTTCTGGAAGATAGAAGTCCAAGATCGAGGTACTTCTCAGGGTTGGTTTCTAGTAAGAACTCTCTTCCTGGCTTATAGATGACAACCTTCTTTTTTTTCCTGATTATTATGTTTTAATTTTTAAAAATAAATTTTATTGGAGTATAGCTGATTTACAATGTTGTGTTAGTTTCAGGTGTACAGCAAAGTTAATCAGTTATACATATACATATATCCACTCATTTTTAGATTCTTTTCCATATAGGCCATTAGTAAGTATTGAGTAGAGTTCTCTGTGCTATACAGTAGGCCCTTATTAGTTATCTGTTTTATATATAGTAGTGTGTATATGTCAATCCCAATCTCCCATTTTATCCCCCTTGGTAACCATAAGATTGTTTTCTGCATCTGTAACTCTATTCCTGTTCTGTAAATAAGTTCATTTGTACTATATTTTTACACTCCACATATAAACGATATCATATGATATTTGTAGATGGCAGCCTTCTTGCTGTGTCCTCAGATGATCTCTTTTCTGTGCATTCATGGAGAGAAAGCTCTCTGGTGTCTCTTCCTCTTCTTATAAGGACACAAGTCCTATTGAATTAAGACCTTACCCTTATTATCTCATTTAACCTTATAATTCCCTAAAGGCATATCTCCAAATACAGTCATATTAGGGGTTACAGCTTCAATATATGAACTTTGAGGGTATACAGTCCAGTCCATAACATCTCTTAAACATATCAATTTTCTTTTACCTTATTACCACACCTTTGCTACTCAAAAACTTTTAAAGTGTAATCTACCTAGAGGAAGAGCTGGCACATACTTGTATGTTACTAATACAGTGAAATGTGATTGAATGACACAGTATTTTCAAACTAGTCACTTGCTTTTTAGGTGCACTTATCCAGAACATTCAACCAACATAAAGGAGTAAGGAATTTTTTCCAGAAGAACTTTGAACCAAAATAAAATAAATGATAATGGTAGTAGTCAGTTTTTAAATTATTTGTAAGATTTTTATAAATAAGTTTCGCTTTCTAGTCAGTATTTCATAAGCTTCATATGTAGTGACCATTTGGAGCCCAGTAGAATGAAAGGTGCTTCCAGCTGGGTAGAGACATAATTCTACACCCTTATAACAAAACCCTCTTTGAAACAACAGTAAAATGTTGTCTTTGCATGCCACTTTTATTTAAATGTGAAGCAATAAGCACACTTATTATTCAGAAAGCTTGCATTCTAGTTCCTAAGATAGTAAGCATTGAGTTGTCTGAGTGATGCAGAAGCAGAGCTTTATGGCTATTTGGAAGGAAGCTCTTGAGAGAAAGAGAGAGAGAGAATATAGAAACCAAGTGTGGCATTGTGTCAATGTACACTAGTACTGGTTAGGTTGAATACATTAATAAAGAGAAAACTCTTTAAATGTAGAACACTAACAGTAGAGGATAATTCAAAACTGCACAACTAAGAATGGAAAAATTGATCATTTTCAAGGTGAGAATACTTTGTTAATAATGCCTTGTATTCCTGGGTTAAGATATATAACCTTACCAAACTAGCTAATAAGAGCAAAAATTTAAAAACTAAAACCTGAAATAACCAGACCGATATAGAAACAGAGAACTTGAACAACACTATAGAAAAATTGAACCTTAACAGACATGTACAGAACACTCCACCCAACAACAGCAAAATATACATTTTTCTCAAGAACATATAGACCATTCCCCAGGAAAGATGGTATGTTAAGCCATAAAACAAGTCTTTAAATTTTTTTAAAGATTGAAATTATGCAAAGCATCTTTTTCAATCACAATGGAATGAAACTAGAATCGACAGCAGAAGGGAAATTCTCAATATAGAGAAATTTCATAAACAACCAATGGGTCAATGAAGAAATCACAAGGGAAATTAGAACATATCTTGAGACAAATGGAAATGAAAATACAATGTACCAAAACTTATGGGATGCAAGTCTAAGAGGTAAATTTATACCTGTAAATGCTTACATTAAAAAGGGAAAGAATCTCAAATTAACAACCTACCTTTCACCTTCAGGAAGAAGAAAAAGAAGAACAAACTAAACCAAAGCAAAGTAAATAATAAAGATCAGAGGAGAGATAAATAAAATAGAGAATAGAAATACAATAGAGAATATCCATGAAACCATAAGTTGTTTTTTCAAAAATATCAACAAATTGACAAAACTTTGGCAAGACTGACTAAGAAAAAAAGAAAGAAGACTAATAATTAAAATCAGAAATGAAAGAGAGAACATGACTACTTATTAAAAAAAAGAATTATAAGAGAATACCATTACCAGTTGTACACCAGTATATTGGCTAACTTAAATAAAATGGACAAATACCTAGAAACACACAGCCTCCCAAACTGCCTCACGAATAAATAGAAAATCTTAACAGTCCTATAACTAATAAGGAAGTTGAATCAGTAATCATAAACTTTTCAACAGAGAAAATCTCAGGACCAGAAAAATTAAAACAGAATTGCTATATGACCTAGGAATTCCAATTCTGGGTATATATCCAAAACAATTGAAAGCAGGGACTTGAACAGATATTTGTACACCCATGTTTATATTTACAGCAGTATTTTTATAACAGCACAAAGGGGGGAAGAAACTCAACTGTCTATCAATGGATGAAAGGAAAAACAAAATGTGGTATATACATATAATGGAATATTATTCAGCCTTAAAAAGGAAGGAACTTCTGACACATGCTGCATGCAGGGACTTTGAAGACATTACACTAAGTGAAGTAAGCCATTCACAAAAGAACAAATACTGTATGAATTCACTTACATGAGGTACATAGAGTAGTCAAATTCATAGAGATGGAAAGTGTAATGGTGTTTGCCAAGCACTGGGGGCAGGGGAGGGAGAAGAATGAGGAGTTATTGTTTAATTGGTATGGAGTTTTTGTTTGGGAAGATGAAAAATTTCTGGATATGGATGGTTGTGCTGTTTTCACAACAATGTAAATGTACTTAATGCCACCAAATTGTACACTTAAAATGGTTGAAATTGTAAATTTTATGTTATGTATATTTTACCACAGTAAAAGAAACAAATTTAAAACAAAACAGAACAAAATGCAAACCTGTAACTTGCACCATGTCTGAAATAAAATGGTACTTTCTCTCCACAGAGGAAACAAAGGAAAGCACTTGCTAACAGGGCACCTCTCGTTGCCAGGGAAATTTCGCCAAGCTAGTGATGTAGGGACAAAATGCAGACAAAATAGCAGAAATTTTCTATTTAATACTGACTTAGATTTGCTTTCTGTTGCTTTCTAAATACCTGTTAATTGTGCAGGTTAAAATTTTTAAAAATTGTATTATTAAATTTTTTTTAAGGAACAGAAAGGTCTGGCTCAATTTCCAGTTACTCTGGCTTCTACCCCTCAGTCAAGCCATCATTCCTGTTTTCTTACATGGACTTCCTGCCCTGTTTTTCTCCATGCAGGTCACTACAGTGACTTATTTTTGTTGTACCCGTCATTTCTTGTAAACTACTCTATTCAACTTCCCTTTATGACCTGACTGCATACTTTTCTCCTTTATTTCCAGTATTCTTTTATGTTTTGATCTTCTGTTCAGGTTGAAATATGGCAAAATAAGAAGGTTGCATGAGGGAAGTTACATTTAATTAAATTTGGAAATAGGGACTTTTCAATTTTATAAACATCATCACATTTGAAATCTCTTTTTCCTTCTGAAACCCAAATGATTTTGTCTATAGTGACTTTTACCTCAACCAAACTTCCAGATTACCTAATTTCTATTTGAAGAAAAGTAGATGGAAAATAAACTTTGATATGTGAAATGTTGAAGAAAACTAGAAATGTAAAATGGGGATGATACCAATCTCTCAAAGTTTTCTAAAATAAGAAGTAAGATAATGCATAAAACCTACAAGAAACATAGTAGATATTCAATTACAGTAGGCTCTTTTCTGCTTTCAAATTAGTTTTATTTTTCACCTTGAATCCATTTCAAGGTAGAGTCAAGTCAACCTTCTAAAAACGGTGGTGTTCTACATTAGCTAATTGTTAGTTTTCTAAGTAGAGGCTAATGTTTACATTTATTACTTCTTGTCTTTCTTTTTCTGATTATCTTGTAATCTTACTTGATGTACCATCAGCAGAAGGAATTGTCGTTTAAATACATAGTTCTTAAATTAGAAAAAAAAAAGCCCTCATACTTAAATATTGACATTGTTCAGTTAAAATAAAGGAGCCACCACACTTGGCAGTTGGAAAGAAATTCTCTAGAAAAGCAATGAAATCAAATTTTTTTCAGAGTAGCTCACAGGACTTATCTCCCAACACTACTAGTGTTGGCTTCATGCATTCCAGAAAGGAAGGAATTACAGTGTCCATGACACATTTTTGTTCCTAACATTCAGCTGTACAATTTTAATATGGGAATTCAGGTCTTATAACTAGTATTTTTTAAATGGAAAGAAAAGATATAGTCCTTTCTTTTTTCCTCATTGTGTATGACATATAGATAAGATGTATGAAATATATGATTAAGAGGCAACAGGATGCTATTAAATTTTTCCATAGAACAGGATTGTTTTCTTTGTAGCATAGAAAAGAAATAATAGTTACTATCATTGAGAAAATAGAGCAACAAAAAGTCATCTTTTGAGAATTAAGTATCTGTACTGAGTAGATTAGATAATCTAAGCATTGTCAAGTAAACTTGGTTTTAAATTATTTCACATAGCTAAATTTGGCATCTTTGCAGTGCAAAAGCATGCCTCAGTGTCCTTTGAGATAAAAGGGTCAGATCTGTCTATGCACTGACTCTTTTCTGCTAGTGGGTATGAAACTGTTTACATGATAAACTAATTTTTCTATTTTATTCACCTCCCACAAAACATAGCTGTTTACCTTCTTTTTTATGATAGAGCAGAATGTTTGCCATGAAGCAGTTGTGCCCTTTAGAGAACTTACAGAGCAAAATAGGAAAATGGAGATATCTAATATTGCTGTCAAGTTCAAAGAGGAGTTTGTATATAGCATGAAAGAAATTTAATTAGCATAGATGTTTTATACTTAGTAAATAATTTTACTCCACCGCAAGTTTCCTTTAACTTAAAGTTGTGGAAATTGAATCCTATTTTTATATTAACTTACATGTTAAAGTTAGAGATTAGGTCCCCTGGGAAAAGTATTTTGACTAATCTACTACCCAAATTAATAGCATAACAGACATAAACATTATATTATTTTCAAATAAATTACTACACAAGAACACTAAGAAAAAAAAAAAAGAGACAGGTGCCTGCCACTAAGGAAAAAAAAGAGACAGGTGCCTGCCTCAGTTTTCCATCTGCAGGAATGACAAGCTGTTACTAAAACCTTAGAAATTAGAATGAATTTTCCACCAGCCACAAATCATCTTAACCATTTAAAATTTATATTCAAGTGGATTTTTTGCATTTGAAAACATTTTCCACTGTTAGAACTTACTCCTTTATTTTAGATAATTTTCCTACGACACAAGTTCTTTTTTTTTTGTAATATGTATCCTTGAATGAGAGGAATTAACGAGGATACTGCTAAGGCCTGAAATCCTAATCCTTGTTCAGCAGTAGAGGTTTCCCCCAGTGTGTTTTCGTGATGTGGACTTATTTCATCAAATATCTAAAGCTGTCAATGATGATTGCTTGATTTTCCTCATGCTACTATTCCCTACATGATGGTTTCTTCATTAATGCCTGGGTTGTTGTATATTGATCATTGCCCATGTTTTCCCAGTGACAGGAGTTTTTCATTAGTCCTCACTTAGGGGAACC
The DNA here is from genome assembly GCF_039906515.1 of Pseudorca crassidens. Taxonomy (NCBI): domain Eukaryota; kingdom Metazoa; phylum Chordata; class Mammalia; order Artiodactyla; family Delphinidae; genus Pseudorca; species Pseudorca crassidens. The sequence continues at coordinate 53,577,434 of NC_090317.1, read as the reverse complement.
AAGGCAATTCAGTGACAGTAGCAAAGCAGAGGCAGCACTTTTGTGGTCTGTAATTCCATAGAATGTAGGTTTGTGGGGTTTTTTGTCTATTTGTTTTTGTTTCTTTGGTAAGAAGGACAGGAACTAACATTTATTGAGTACTTACTATGGGACAGGGACATTACAAAATACTTTACCTAAAGGTAGGTACTTTTAGCTCTCTTCGCAGTTGAAGAAACAGCCTTAGAGAGGTGGAGGAACTCAGCCAAGGTCACATAGTGACTGATGTTATGAGAAAGCAAACCTACATCTATCTGGGCAAAAGCTATGCTCTTTCCATCATTACACACTGCCTTCATACTAAGGAAAAGATATGACTAATTTATCGTGGTCCTTACATTAGAATATCTGCTAAGTAATGTTTTCTTGAACAAATTATACTTGTATAATTTAATTTAAACAACACTAATACTAGCTCCAAACTGTTCTTTGCACAATCTTATTAAATACATCAACGCAGAGCACTGGATTGTTTTTTTACAATACCTAAAATATTAAGGTTCTCAATTATATAAATAGGGCACAAGATTAAAAAATAAGGGGCATAAGACCGTTTATCAGTCTATGAAGAATGAAAAGTGCAATATTTGGAGACCACAGTAAATCAGTATTTCCATGAAAACGTCCACAAGTGCAGATTTCAATATGTTTAAATTTGAATGCCTTATAATATGCCACGACTTGAGTTTCTATTTAATTTCTTTTCCTTTCAAGTACCAGCATGAATTTAGCGAATCTCCATCCATGCCCCTGGGAAGTGAATGCTGCAGGAAGAGTGCAATCAATATGTATACCTCCCAGAGAGCCCTGAGCAAGTTGAATTGCTACACACCTTTCAAATCTTTGAATTTTTATAGATGCACATGGATGCACAGTGATATTAGCTGTACACTCAATGCTGTACTAAAATATTCTGTAACATGTACCATTTACTCATGCCAGAACTATATACCATGAAGTGCAGAGCAAGATTGGCATCGGTGTGATAAATTTTAATCAACAGAGAGCCAGTTTAGATATTTCAAAGTCCCTTTTCTTTTTTTTTTTGCCGTATGCGGGCCTCTCACCGCTGCGGCCTCTCCCGTTGCGGAGCACAGGCTCCAGACGCGCAGGCTCAGCGGCCATGGCCCACGGGCCCAGCCGCTCCGCGGCACGTGGGATCCTCCCGGACCAGGGCACGAACCCGCGCCCCCTGCATCGGCAGGCGGACTCTCAACCACTGCGCCACCAGGGAAGCCCCAAACTCCCTTTTCTTAACAGCTGATTTTTGTTTTGTTTTGTTTGCTAGCTAGATTGCTTACTTAATTATTGACTGGAATCACCTGAATAATTTCACTTACACAGAACTGGCCTCAGAGAAGTGACCTTGAACCATAACATACATGTTGGAATTAATATAATCCTTTAATTTGGGGGCACTGTTTTTCACTTATTGCTGCTATAATTTTTTAACACAAACTAAGTGGACAGTTGAGAAAACAACTCAGGTAGTTAATGAAAATATAACAACCAAAACAAGATGGTACTTGACTTCTATTTTTTTTTTAACCTGGATAGATTTGGGAAATGAATGCAACGCAAATGTTGCCTCCATTGATAGAACAAATTATTGGTGCCGTATTAATATCAAAGGAATTATTGAACCCCATATGATTTAATCATCACATTTTCTGTGGAACTTTAGTGCCTGGAACTGTGCTAGAATCTGAAGATTAAAAACAAGCAGGTCATAGTGCTTGCTTTAGACAAACTCATAGTAGTATGAGAAGATACAGAAACCATAAATTGTAAAACAGTATATTTAATGTTTTCTCTAAATATTACCAAATGCTAGGCAAAGAATACTGTGAGAATGACTACTTGAGAAAGTCATATAAGGATGCATATTTGAGTTGAATTTGAAGAATGATTAGGCTTTTTCAAGGAAGAGAAGCAGAAGGGATAGCGTTATAGGCAAAAGTAATAGCAAAATGTAAATAACTGTGCACAGCTTACTCTGGAGTTGAATAGAATTTTGTTTTAGCATCAGTTGAGGTCATATACACATGTACATGGGGGATTATGAGGGAGGTGAGGAACAGAGTAATATTCTTTCTTTGTGACACCACTAGGATGAAACCAGGTACATAAAAGTAGAGATATTTTAGATAGAAGAAAGAAAAATAAGGGTAGAGTATACAATGACCTTTAATTTTACTACAATGGAGTAAGCTATCAATTGATAGAGAGTGGGAAGGGTGGGGGTTATGAATAGTTGCTCTAAAAGCTCTTTAGGGCCTTGTATTTGCCGAATAGGCATTAAATAAAAGTGTTTGGTTTGACTTGCTCATTTGGTAGGTATATACTTAGAGAGTAGGGAGAGTTGATGGAGACAAAATTTCTCTCTGTCACTCACTGTGTGTGTCTCTCTCTCCACACACACAAACACACATACACACACATGCCATATATATATATATATATATATGTATATACATATATACGTATATATATATGTGTGTGTGTGTGTATATATATATATATATATATATGTATATATGGCTTGGGGAAGTGATTTCTCAGGCCTATAAACACCCTTGGTTAAGGAATGATCATTTGAATTACTCTTGAATAATTACACTACTTCTCAGCTTCCTTTGTAGAAATTGAAATTTGAACATTGTGCACCTAGGTCATATCTTTAAAGAATTTTACTCACTTCCGTCAGTGTCCTCTGATTTTATTTTAAAGGAACATCATATAAACCAAACACATGGTATGTTTATTATATATCATCCTTTTTCTCTGCTGACACATTGAATGAAACTGGTTTCCATAATCCCATCAGAAAATTGCTTAAGATGCAGAGACATCTATAGATCTCTCTAAATAGAACAGTAAATGCTGAATTTGATTAGTTAATCAGTTAGCCAAAACTTAATTTTCAAAAGGAGATCCGAAATTAGCTCTTGTTTATATCCAAGGCAAGTTAAAATATGATGTAATGCTTTTCTTTTCTTAAAATGTGAAACTTCTTTTCATAAAACAACATTATCTATGATTATGCACCCAATAATTCATTCAGTTTAGAAATTTAATTAAACATTATTAGGGATTTTTAGTGTCATTGTGAAAGATACCATTGTGAAATTATGACAACAGTGATGTCAGATTTGTTTGTTTTTCTGTTATTGATGTAATATTATTAGTTTCTTTAATTTGGAACTCTTTACAAATAATTTACTAGGGAAAAAACTGTCCTGAGGCTGATATCAGAAAGAATTTTAAGAAAAGTAAAGTTACTTTGTATTTTAAGTTTTAAGGGATTTAGAATTGGTAGATTTTGGAAACTCTTCTCCTAGTTCTGCTAAACCAAGGAACTGCCTTTCTGAAATTTTAATCTCATAAAGTCCTTGTACTCAAAGAACCAGTCTCTGATAGACATTTATTCACTGTGCTCTTCTACACTGAAAAGCTCAATTCAGGTCTTCAGTGCCAAAAATGGAATTAAAATGTTCATGTCTGAAAGACAGGCAAAGACATACTATCCGAAACAATTTCAGTCAAGGACAGAAAAGGAAAGTCATCTGTAAAACTTGTTAGGTTTAAAACGTTGGAATTAGAGAGTGGAAATATGATAGGAACAAGAGTGAAGAAATGTTAATTGGAAAGAATATGTTGTTATCACTTGTTTTGAAATTGCCCCTGGACAGGCTGCCCCAGGAATAACATTTAATTGAAGACATACTGATAGACAAAAATAATTTGATATGTCTTTAAAAGTTCCTTATTTATCCTCTTTTTTTTAACATCTTTATTGGAGTAAAATTGCTTTACAGTGGTGTGTATTTATCCTCTTTTAATCTATAAAGTATATTTCCACATTCTTGTCTCATATTTCTTCACCACTCTACCAATTTGTTTAAAAAGCCCCAAACTCTAGGTTGTACAAATATGAACACTTCTGTTTGTTAAAAGAATAGTTCTTTTAAAAAATCTCTCTCTCTCTCTCTCTCTCTCTCTCTAATACTGCTCCTCAGTTCACAATATATCAAGCATGGTTATAAACTGACAATAACTATTGAGAATATTTTTCAGTGGTCTGTAAAATATCTTAATTATTTCTCAGTTGTAATGATTGTCTGGGTACAAAAGCATTAAGTAAACATCTATAGAGTATTTTGAACCAAGATTTAAAATCCATAGCAAATCTAAGCAGTTTCTTCAGATATTTTCTTCTTCTCATACTTCAGTGCAAAAGATAGTTTGGTATAGGAGAAAGGCTTACACACTTGGCATTGGAAATACCTGAGGTTAGATCCTGGATACCCCATTTACTAGCTATTTGAAATTTAGCAATTTACATAGCTTCTTTAAAACTCAATTTTCCTAACTGGTAATGGTAACTATCTCTTCTGGCTACTATTAGCATCAAATGTATCAATAGACATAAAAGATCTCAACACACAATACTTCTTATTAAATGTTAGTTATTTTTATTAGTAGTAGTTGTAGTAGAAGTAGTGACAGTAGTAGTAGTAACAACAGAAGTACAATTTCTCTGAAAATGTAAGATTATCATTAACTTATTTTTTTACCTTTTGTAGCTTATTTCATGCTTAAATCCATAGTGTAAAATCACTTTTCTAATGCCATATTTATTTCGTCCTAAGAAAAATATAGGGCAATCAATTTTGTATCACAATTCCCACTGATAAAATCTACTTTGAATAAAATTGTTCTATCAGAGTATACCATCTGGAAGAAAATGTCTTCCTCATGTTTTTATTGCGTATCTGCGTTTCAAAACTGATGTGTTTATCCCTTGACTTGGAATTTGCCACATTCCTGAGAATTCCATATATTGTAGTTAAACTTGATTTCGCCATGCTTTATGATAGTTGTCAACCAGAAAAGTCTTGCCTGTGAAATCCAGCAATCAAAAACCACATGCAAACGCAAAGACAAAAATAGGAATAATCAGTAGGAAGCAGTTTGGCTGAGAAATTTCTTCTGTCTATGATTGCATATCCAGACTCAAAGTTGTCTTTTGAAATACAGAGATTGGGTATTTGAGGTTTATTTGCATAAATCCTTTTGCTTCTCCCTTGGGATACTTTTTACTCTTTCACTGATGTGAGTTTAGGGTTTAATATCCTCTTCATGGGTATAGGTCAGCACCTTTATTATTTCAAAGCTCCTTGGCATAGAAAGGGCTGATTTAACGTCTGATAACCTAAAATCTCAGTAACTCTTCCATTATCTCTCTAATTAGGGGAAAATGGACTCCTCTAGAACAAAATGAAAAGAATACCACCCAAGGTAAAGGCAAAAAATTCTTTAATTGTTAAACTTTTTCATCAGTTTTACTGATCAGTGAGAGGTTAAGGAAACGTGTTAACATCCTTGAAGACTGAGAAATCCATGGTCATTTAAAGACTTCACAGGCTCTATACCATTAAAAGTCTTAATCAATGAAACTATCATTATCTTTATAAAACAACTTTTCCTTACAGAATAAAGTAGGCATTGTCTACTTTATTAAAAGAATGTAAATTCTCTCTAAAGATGCCTAATTGTACACACATTTTAAAAGCAGCCTCATAGCTCTGTAGACAGAGCTGTAAGCTAAACCAAAAGATTCTATTAAACATCAAAACGTTTTGTGGAAACATTTAGATAACTTTGATAATGACTTGAATTTTCCATTATTACCTCCATGTTTGGTACTATACAGCTTTACATGGGGCTCCTGATTATCTTGAGAGTGCATGGTAAGTCCACCTTCCTCTATCAGTTGGTCATTTATCATATATGCATGTCTACAATATGTATCCTAAAACCATCCTGCAAAATTGTCAACTTAAATTTTGATTGTTTAGGATAAACAAATATCAATGCATGAGGACTTTGAACATGAGGTTTTAAAAATTTGGTGAGGTAACAAAGTATAGAATTAAATAATTTGGATTGAATTTTAAGGTCCAGGTTTTCTACTTATTAAGAATGTGACCATGGGCACAGAATTAAGATTTACTTAGCTCAGTTATTTTCTATGTTAATGCAGATAATCATGTCTACCTCAGATAGGATTATCAAGAAAATGAAATGAGATTTTACATGTAAAGTGCTTAACACAAGGCCTCTCATATCATAAACACTGTATAGATGAGAGCTGCTATTATTATCAATGAGAGATTAAAATTTGCAAATGCAAAATAATACTGATTAGTAGAACAAGGCTTTTTTGATTTGTGTGCTAGTGAATATAGAATACATTTTGAAATGCTGCCATTTATTTGTAACCTTCCTGTGCTTTCTTGAAATATTACACATTTTTTTTTCATTTTGCTAAGTGAGCATCATGGTACAATTCAAATCAATATTCATGTATGTTCAGTAATTTAATTGAAGTTACCATGCACTACCAGAATTGTTACTACAGTTAATGGGTTTGGGTTGGTACCAAAACACTATGTGATATGACATTCTACATGTACTTAAACAAGGCAAAAATATCTCATTTTACCTGTTCTCATACTGTTCAGTTTTATGAATGGTACACAAATGCTGTATGTATTTATGGCAATTGACTAGTGAGAAAAATAAATTATTATGAGCAATCATTGTAGTAGACAAAAGTTCTGGCTCATATTCCTCTGAGTTTTGTACCTACTTATGTAATACCTCTGAAATTTACTTTCCTTGTCCCCTGCTCCTGTTATAGAACTGACAATGTAGAGAGGAAGTGGGCAGACTTAACAAATAGTCAAAGACCTCTCTCTCTCTCTCTCTCTCTCTCTCACACACACACACACATACACACACACACACACACACACACACAAACATACACGTTTTGTGGAGAATATATGATGGACAATATATGATATGGAGAATATGGAGAATATATGATGAATAAATCACTAGGCTTGCTCATATCACTAGCAAGTAAAGGGTGTTTCAGGTTTTTAAACTTATTATGATTCATTGTACATGCTTAATTCAAACAATATATGAAGATATTAGGATGAAAGGAAAAATTTACTTTCAATCTTTTTATACCCATTACTCGAACATTGAGGTTTTTTTTTTATGTTCAAGTTTTTGAGTATATTCACATGTAGCTTTCACAGAATTGCACACATAGCATACAAAATATTTTCTATTTTTAAGCTTTTGTAGCAGAAACATATATGTTGTTGATATGTAGCCTTTTAATTATAATTATTGTCTGTATAACTTTCTATTGATATTCTCTGATGGCTAATTTAATCAGTTATATACTAAGGAATTTGATCTTACATACTTAACACATGTACACATACAAGTATTTACCAGAAAGAGACAAAGTGTACTAAATATTCAGTATTACCTTAAATATAACTAACTTTACCCTCGGTAATTACTACCAACATTTTCCAGAATTATATGCAATATTCTCAAATGTATAGGTGGCTGAATCAAATATGTATGAGGAAAAACACTAACAATAGTAACAACAAAAATAAACATTTACTCAGTATTTACTATGTACTTTCTGTTCATTATTTCATATAACTGAAAATAAGCAAAGAAAAAAGTTATTTTTATCAATATTTTACAAATGGCAAAACTGAGGCTGAGAGGGGTTAAGTACAATGCAAAGAATATATGAAAAAGGTGGGCTTAATCATGAAGACATGAGTATAGTCTTAGAGCTTTATGAAGTCTTTATGTCTTACTTTAATTTTATCATATTTCTACTCACCTAAGTACAAATATATACAGTAGTCTCTCAGTATCCATGGGGGACTGGTTCCAGGACCGCCACATATATCTAATTCCAAAAATGCTCAAATGCCTTATATAAAATGGCTTAGTATTTGCATATAACCTACACACATCCTGGTATACTTTAAATCATCTCTAGATTACTTATAATACCTAGTACAATGTAAATGCTATGTAAATAGTTGTAAATACAATGTAAATGCCATGTAAATAGTTGTAAATACAATGTAAATGCTATGTAAATACTTGCTGCCTGAGGCAAATTTAAGTTTACTTTTTGGAACTTTATGGAATTTTTTTTTTTTTAATATTTTCTTTTCACGGCTGGTTGAACTCCCGAATGCAGAACCCACAGGTACGGAGGGCCAACTGTATGACACATCATATAAACAGGTAACACTAAAAATAGTTCTTGACAAAAAATTTTTTAGTTACAAGAGTCATTTCCTAACAATACTAATTCAATTGCTACCACAACTCTATTAATAACATTATATTAACAACACTAATAAAACCTATTGCAAGGGGAATATTGTCATCTTAAGGACAAAAGAATGACAGAGACAGGAAAAAAAAGCTTGAAATCAAAGAGCTATAGTAAAACTGAAATGGTGAAGAGCATGCCTATTAATACCATTTTATTTCAGTTCTCTTTTAGTGGTGTTATGTCCTTTAGATCTGTCACATAGTTTGTGTTTCCTCTCTTGGTTCCATACTGTCTTTTCACTGGAACCACTGGGAAAGACTACTAACTTGAAATTGATGATACATTTACAGCTAACTTTGTTTAGTTGCTGAGTAATGACACTATCCTTTTTAGGTTATTTGCTTGCTTAAGCAAGAAACTAACCAATTAAAAAGCAAGTGCATTATAATAAACAAATACTTCATAAAGGCTTCATAGGGGAAAAAGCCTATTTCTTTCTATTTAATGCAATCACTATGCTTATGTGAACAGAAAATATTAAAGCTTTTGTTTTAAAGGGGAAATAAGGCTTGTCTTATAGAGATTCAATTAAAACTATGATACGTTATAAGAACTAATCGAAAAAGCTATCAGGCTGTGATTTATTTCCCCCTGTTGTTATACTATTTAGATAGCCTGGTATTCCAATTGTTGCAGGACCAGAAAGAGGAGTAACTGTAGGATTTTTCATTTACCTCCCACTATTAGATGAATAAGGAAGCAATACATCCACAGATTCATTCTTGAAACCTGGAGTCCATACATGTCTCTTCACTGGTGGTCTGGTGAGGCCCTGTATAGGAGAATGTTCTGTGTTTATATTAGAATAGCCCATTCCCCTCAACTTTTAGATACTGATATTTTACTAGGAACACAGATGTGAGCCTCTGGAGAAGGGAGCTTCGTTATCACACCCTAAGACCGCCTTATCAGATTCACCTTGCTTCTAAAAGTGTCAAATCTATTTCTTTTAAATATCTGGATTTCTCTTCATTTTAATGGTAGAAATGAAATGGTATTATTTTATACCTTTTTCAATTTTTCCAGGCTTTAATAAAACATTTAAGGCCAATCCAAGAAAATTAATTATGTTAAAAATAAAATTCAATCAATATTCCAGATAGTAGTTTTAGATAATGATCTAAGCCTAGCTCATATATTCTGTATTTCTTTACTAAAATTATCTTTTTTAAATTGAAGTATAGTTAATTTACAGTGTTGTGTTTGTTTCAAGTGTACAGCAAAGTGATTCAGTTATACATATATATTATATATATATATATATTCTTTTTCAGATTCTTTTCCATTATAGGTTATTACAAGATATTGAGTATAGTTCCCTGTGCTATACAGTAGGCCTTTTTTTTTTTTACCTATTTTATATACAGTAGTGTGTATATGTGAATCCCAAACTCCTAATTTAACTCCAGCCCCCATCCCCTTTGGTAACCATGAGTTTGTTTTCTACGACTGTGAGTCTATTTCTGTTTTGTAAATAAGTTCATTTGTATCAATTTTTTAGATTCCACATATAAGTAATATCATATGATATTTGTCTCTATCTGACTTACTTAAAATTATCTTGATAACAGTGATTAGTGTGTTTCTGCTTTAAGCTGGTAGTTTAGGGTGGGACTAGCATAGAGAGGGAAAATCCTGGCTTATAAAAGGTAGAACTGTAAAAGAAACCCTCATATACTTTTTTTGATGAGCAGGAGTATGACATTTCTTGTACAGTTAAGGGTTTTAACAAGATGTGCTAAAGTCACTGACACCTGCTCTACCCTGTCAGCTAGAGTGCTCAGGTCACACATGAGGCCACCCCAGTGCATAAGGTCTTCTGTGTAAACTTGACAACCTGTTGCTGGAAGGCAGTGAGTTAACTTGGTGGTGTCCCCAGTACTTATAAATCAACTTGGCAATCCCTTTCTGCAGTGTCAATAGAGTGAACAATCTGACTTCATAGGTCAGATGAATCTACCTTCATTTATAGCATGAGACCTTCACAGCACTCTGTAGCATTATTGAAATAACTTGGTGACATTTTATTTTTCTTTCAATGCCTTCAGGAAACAGAAAGACTATCCTGAATAATGTTTATATACAATTTATTGCTGAGTTAATCTCTTAATATAAAAAAGATAACAATCTAGTATCTAATAATATTATTTATCACCATCATCTTGAATGTCATTATTAACATACTGCAATTCTTTGGGACAAAAGGATATCTGGTTGGGAAAGATAGAAACTGAGCAACCAAAGTCTTTGGGGATGGTCTTGTATACTCCCAAACTTAGCAACATTGTAAGTCTAAGAATTCAAGGAGTAATGACTCACTCTAGTTCAGACCACACTTTCTCTGATCTTAAATAAAATAAATGAAAACAGAAAGGAAATGATAGTAGCCAGCAACTCTTGCTTTTCTCACAAAATTATGTAAAAATTTCCAAAAAGCAGTAACTATGAGTGCAATCAAATTACATTAAGATAGTCTCTGCACAAATAATCCTAACATCAAGAAAACAATACTTTAATAGATAAATTTTAGAAAACCCATCATTCCAATTTAAAGAGAAAAATTAATTTTAAATGATATTTTCATTTAAATGAGAGGAAAAATCACAAATTATCTTATATTGTTCTAATTTCTCCGTGTGCTGTAGAGGAGGCAAATCATAACTGTGTCCTGGGTAGCCTTACAGCTGTGGCAAGTGCCACAGTCAGTATGACCCTTACTTATACTTTAATAACACCTTGATTCAGCAGACAAAGCTTATTTCTGCCTCCAATACATCTCTTAATCTAGCACCTGTCCTCACATTATACCCTGGTTGCCTAAAGCCATATAAGTTTCATCAATTGCTCTAGAATTTTCCTGAGCTCCACATTCCTATTAAAGCTAGCCTTCCCCCATTGCCTCCCTTTATAGTCAACTGCTGCTCAGAGAAATTAATACCACAGTGTTAATAATTGATGACAGCAAAACATGTCAATGTTGTAAAATAAACCAAAAGAATGAGTATTTTGATTATCTGTTCCTACATAACAAATCATTCCAAAACTCAGTGGCTTAAAACAACATCAATTAATTTTTTATGTCTCACAGTATCTATAGGTTGGGAATTCAGGAAGGGCTGGACTGTGTGGTTCTGGCTTGGGATCTCTCATGTGGTTGCAGTCAGAAGTTGGCTAGAACTGGAACAGATGACTGAAAGAGCTGGAGACTGGCAGGGCAGCTCTTTCCTCAGGTACATTCTGGGCTTCTCCATGTCGAGTAGTTTGGATTCCCTTGCAGTATAGCAGCCTCAGGGAAATCAGATTGCTTATGCGTCAAGGTTCATGGATCTAACAGCTAAACAGGTGAAAGTACACAATATTTTATGACCTAGCATCATTTCTGCTGTACTGTGTAAGTAGAGGAAGTCACAAAGGCCCACTCAGATTCAAGAAGAGGATATACAGACTCCACCACTTGATGGTGGAGTGGCAAGGTTCTAGAGGAAATTGTAAGATAGGAGATATTTTTGTAGATATCTTTGGAAAATAACAATCTGCCAAAATGAGTAATGTGGACATTTTGTGGCCTTCAGGCCTTCATTATGTTTACTCTATAACATGTTATATTTATTTTTGATAAATGTTTATCGATATATAATGGAAAAGAAAATGATAGGATAATTGATTGAATGCCACTTAGGACTTATTTTCTTTTTGCATTTTTCCCTTAGGAAGACTACCCCAAAACATGTAAACTCTTACTTAACTTTTCCATGTTTAATGAAGGTATTGTTACCTATATCAGTATTTGAAAAGTCAGATTCTCCTTGAAAAATACAAAAAAAAAAATTGTGGAAATTATTAGAAATACCAAACCTTCACCTCATGATTTGCAAATGTAAAACAGTGAAGAATTGTAAAACATTCCAATCTGAAGTCCCTCATCAGTCTTCTTAGTTATCTGTTTTAATGGTCGGGAAAACTAGAGTATGCATATCCCATATATCTTCAGCCCATAATTACATGCATTCAAAGGCCATATGTGAAAGAAATCATTACAGTGTAGAAATAGAAAGATTAGCATTTGAACTAATAATCTTACATTAGAGGGTCAAAGAATGAACTTGGAAGCCCTTGAACATTTTGAATTATATTGTTTCAAAAACAACCGTAATTAAAAAACCTTATGTCAATCCATTGTGTGGTTTTGCAGTGCTCAATTGTCCTCAAAATTTCTCATTTGTCACTTGCACTTGGGCAGTCTAGATGACTGCATACTGAGCTATATTCTGAAGCTTTAAAGAGGTTTCTTAGAAAGAACACATAAAAGGCTTCCTTTAGACTACCTGCAAGGTGTCCATGTGCTTTTTGCTACTTGAGAAAATAACTATCATAGTATAAGAATTAATCGTTTTCAGTCAGAAAAGAAATAATTAATTTCACCATTTTACTTTTGGTCCTAGCAGCTTTTGATTGTGTTTTGCAGAATTTAATTATTGAAGACATTTCAAATTTTCAATATATTATGCACCTGACATTAGTACACATGTTGACATTTCTATTCAACTAGGATATATCATCAAAATATATTTTAATCCTCCTTGAGGAACATTTCTCCAACAGAAAGACTTTGTTGGAGCAAATAAGAAATTGGTAATTAAGATGTAAATAAGATCAAGCCTGTAAATATTTCTTCCTCAGAAATATAATATAACATTTCTGAGACATAACTCAAATGATTCTGAATCATGTAATGTGTTCTTAAGAGTGCCCTAGTTTTGGGCTTTCCTGATGGTGCAGTGGTTGAGAATCTTCCTGCCAATGCAGGGGACACAGGTTCGAACCTGGTCTGGGAAGATCCCACATGCTGTGGACCAACTAGGCCTGTGAGCCACAACTACTGAGCCTGCACGTCTGGAGCCTGTGCTCCGCAACAAGAGAGGCCACGACAGTGAGAAGCCCATGCACCGTGATGAAGAGTGGCCCCCACTCACCGCAACTAGAAAAGCCCTCACAGAGAAATGAAAACCCAACACAACCAAAAATAAATAAATAAATAAATTTATTTTTTTAAAAAAAGAGTGCCCTATTTTTAATTTTTTTCAGAAACCCAGACTCTTGAGGTAATAATTATATTTAAATAAAAACAACAGAATTCAAGACTTCTGTCTCTGACCAAGACTGAGTAACAGGGAGAGGGTTAATCCTCCATGAAATAAATGTATGAAACAATGGTTCTAAAGATATTATATGTAGAGTTACAAGAATAGTGATACTAAGGGACAGAAAACAAATAAGGTGATTTCTGCTATTGCTTTAGCTTACTGCCTGGATAACACTTCTATGCTGTAGTACAGTGAGAGGGAACCCAGGCAGAACACTTTGGAGTCTTGAAGTTGACTGTTTCGGAATTTTGAGTCGAGGGAGGCCAAGTTGACTAGAGTCCCAGAGTGGTGTTAAAGGAAAATTTATAGTATAAAATTCTTATATCAGAAAAGAAATGTGGTCTTAAATTAACTATCTAAGCTTCCACACTAAGAAATTAGTAAATGAAAAGCAGAATAAAAGCAAGTTAAGCAGAAGAAAAGAGATAATAAAAATTAGCAAATCAATGAAATAAAAAACAGAAAAATAGGCTTTCTCAAAGCTTGATAGCAGGGATGGAAGGAAGCCACAGCAGAAACTCCAAGTCAGTTGCCACTGCCCTGTCCCACTGTCTCATCTCTCCCCCTTTTGGTTGGAGACAAGATGGTGGAGTAGAAGGACTTGATTTCAACTCTCATGGAAACACCAAAATCACAACTAAAAACTGAACAACCATCGACATAAAAGAATGGAACCTACCAAAAAAAGATATCCTACATCCAAAGACAAAGAAGCCACAACGAGACTGTAAGAGGGGCACATTTGCAATATAATCAAATCCTATACAAGCTGGGTGGAAGACCCACAAACTGGAAAATAATTATATCACAGAGTTTCTCCCACAAGAGTGAGAGCTCTGAGCTCCACACAAGTCTCCCCTGCCTGCGGGTCTGGTGTCAGGAGGAAGAGCCCCCAGAGCATTCAGCTTTGAAGGCCAGCAGGTCTTGATTGCAGGAACTCCACAGAACTGGGGGAAACAGAAATGTCACTCTTGGAGGACACACAGAAAGTCTCATGTGCACCGGGTCCCAGGGAAAAAGCAACGACTTCATAGAAGCCTAGGACAAACCTACCTGCTGGTCTTGGAGGGTCTCCTGGGGAGGCAGGGTTGGCTGTGACTCACTATGGGGACAAGAACACTGGTGGCAGAGGTACTGGGGAGTACTCATTGGTGTGATCTCTCCTGGAGGCCACCTTTTTGTCACCAAGACCCGGTCCCACTCAAGAGCCTGTAGAGTCCAGTGCTGGGATGCCTCTGGACAAACAACCAACAGGGAGGAACACAACCCCACACATCAGCAGAAAGGCTGCCTAAAGTCTTCCTGAGCCCACAGCCACCTCTAAAAACAACCCTTGATGTGGACCTCCCCACCAGAGGGACAAGACCCAGTTCCACCCACCAGTAGGCAGGCACCAGTCTCTCCCACCAGGAAGCCTGTACAAATCTCTTAGGCCAACATCATCCACCAGGAGGCAGACAACAGAAGCAAGAGGAACTACAACTTTGCAGCCTACTGAATGGAAACCACAGTCACAAAAATTTAGGCAAAATGAGATGGCAAAGGAATAAGTTCCAGGAGAAGGAACAAGATAAAACCCCAGAAGAACAACTAAGTGAAGTGGAAATAGGCAATCTACCTGAAAAAGAATTCAAGGTAATGATAGTAAAGATGATCCACTATCCCAGAAAAGGAGTGGAGGCACAGACTGAGAAGATGCAAGGAATGTTTAACAAAGAGCTAGAAGATAGAACAAACAAAGAGAGATGGACAATACAATAAATGAAATGAAAAATACACTTGAAGGAATCAATAGCAGAATAAATGAGGCAGGAGAACAGATAAGTGAGCTGGAAAACAGAATGGTGGAAATCACTGCTGCAGAACAGAATAAAGAAAAAAGAATGAAAAGAAATGAGGACAGTTTAAGAGACTTCTGGGACAACATTAAATGAACCAGCATTCACATTATAGGGGTCCCAGAAGGAGAAGAGAGAGAGAAAGGGCCTGAAAAATACTTGAAGAGATAACAGATGAAAACTTCCCTAACATGGGAAAGGAAACAGTCACCCAAGTTTAGGAAGCACAGAGAGATCCATACAGGATAAACCCAAGGAGGAAAACACCAAGACACATATTGATCAGACTGACAAAAATTAAAGACAAAGAGAAAATATTAAAAGCAACAAATAACATACAAGGGAATACTCATATGGTTATCAGCTGAAACTCAGCAGACCAGAAGGGAATGGCACGATATATTTTAAATGATGAAAAGGAAAAATCTACAAAAAGAATACAATACATCCGAAAGGCTCTTGTTCAGGTTCAACAGAGAAATCAAAACTTTACAGACAAATAAAAGTTAAGAGAATTCAGTACAACAAAACCAGCTTTACAACAAATGCTAAAGGAATTTCTCTAGGTGGAAAGGAAAATACCACAACTAGAAACAAGAAAATTATGAATGGGAAAGCTCACTGGTAAAGGCAAACATACAGTAAAGGTAGAAAATCATCCACACACAAATATGATATCAAAACCAGCAATTGTGAGAAGAGACAAGTACAAATGCAAGATATTGGAAATGAATTTTAAATTAAAAGAAAAACAACTTAAAACAATCTTGTATATATATAAACTGCTATATCAAAACCTCATGGTAACTGCAAACTGAAAATCTACAATAGATATACACATACAACAGAAACAGCAATCCAAACACAACACTAATGTTAGTCATCAAACCACAAGAGAACAAAAGAGGAAGGGAAGGAAAAAGACCTACAAAAACAAATCCAAAACAATTAACAAAATGGCAATAAGAACAAACATATCAATAATTACCTTAATGTAGATGGATTAAATGCTCCAACCAAAAGACTGGGTGAATGGATAAAAAAAAATACATGTATATGCTGTCTATAAGAGACCCACTTCTGATTATGGGAAACATGCAGACTGAAAGCAAAAGGATAGAAAAAAGTATTCCATGCAAATGGAAATCAAAAGAAAGCTGGAAGAGCAATATTCATATCAGACAAAATGGACTTTAAAATAAAGGCTGTTACAAGAAATAAAGAAGGACACTACATAATGATCAAGGGATCATCATATCCAAGAAGAAGATATAACAATTGTAAATATATATGCACCCAACATAGGAGCACCTCAATATATAAGGCAAATACTAACAGCTATAAAAGGAGAAATCAACAGTAACACAATAATAGTGGGGGACTTTAACACCTCACTTTCATCAATGGACAGCTCATCCAGACAGAAGATCAATATGGAAACACAGACCTTAAATGACTCATTAGACCAGATAGACTTAATTTATATTTATAAAGCATTCTATACAAAAGCAGCAGAATGCAAATTTTTCTCAAGTGCACATGGAACATTCTCTAAGATAGATCACATGCTGGGCCACAAAGCAAGTCTTGTAAATTTAAGAAAATTGAAATCATATCAAGCATATTTTCTAACCACAATGTTATGAGATTAGAAATCAACTGCAAGGAAAAAAATGCAAAAAAACACAAACACTTGAAGGCTAAACAATATGCTACTAAACAACCAATGGATCACTGAAGAAATAAAAAAAATACCTACAGACAAATGAAAATGAAAACACAATGATCCAAAACCTATGGGATTCAGCAAAAGCAGTTCTAAGAGGGAAGTTTATAGCAATACAATCATACCTCAGGAAACAAGAAAAATCTCAAATAAACAGCCTAAACTTACACCTAAAGTGACTAGAGAAAGAAGAACAACAACAACAAAAAAAAAAACTTAGTAGAAGGAAAGAAATCAAAAAGATCAGAGCAGAAACAAATGGCTTAGACATGAAGAAAACAATAGAAAAGATCAAGGAAACTAAAAGTTGGTTCTTTGAAAAGATAAACAAAATTGATGAACCATTAGCTAGACTTATCAAGAAAAAAAAGGGAGAGGGATTAAATCAATAAAATTAGAAATGAGAAAGGAGAAATTACAACAGACACCCCAGAAGTACAAAGGATCATAAGGGACAACTACAAGAAACTATATGCCAATAAAATGGACAACCTAGAAGAAATAAACAAATTCTTAGAAAGGTACAATCCACCAAGACTGAATCAGGAAGAAATAGAAAATATGAACAGGCCAATCACAAATACTGAAATTGAAACTGTGATTTAAAAACTCCCAGCAAACAAAAGTCAAGAACCTAATGGCTTCACAGGCAAATTCTATCAAGCATTTAGAGAAGAGTAAACACCTAACCTTCTGAAACTATTTCAAAAAAAATGGAGAAGAAAGAACACTCCAAAACTCATTCTATGAGGCCACCATCACCCTGATACCAAAACAGAAAAAGATACTACAAAAAAGGAAAATTACAGGCCTATATCACTGATGAACATAGATGCAAAAATCCTCAACAAAATACTAACAAACCAAATCCAACAATACATTAAAAGGATCATACATCATGATCAAGTTAGATTTACCCCAAGGATGCAAGGGTTTTTCAATATCTGCAAATCAATCAGTGTGATACACAGTTAAAAAATTGAAGAATAAAAACCATATAATCATCTCAATAGATGCAGAAAAAGTTTCTGACAAGATTCAACACCCATTTCTGATAAAAACTCTCCAGAAAGTGGGCAGAGAGGGAACATACCTCAATATAATAAAGGCCATATATGGCAAACCCACAGGAAACACCATACTCAATGGTGAAAAGTTGAATGCATTTCCTCTATGATCAGGAACAAGACAAAGATGTCCACTCTTGCCACTTTTATTCAACATAGTTTTGGAAGTCCTAGCCATGGCAATCAGAGAAGAAAAAGAAGTAAAAGGAATCCAAATTGGAAGAGAAGAAGTAAAACTGTCACTGTCTGCAGATGAAATGATACTATACATAGAAAAGTTTAAAGATGCTACCAGAAAATTACAAGAGCTCATCAATGAATTCAGTGAAATTGCAGGATACAAAATTAATACACAGAAATCTGTTGCATTTCTATATACCAACAATGAAAGATCAGAAAGAGAAATTAAGGAAACAATCCCATTTATCACCTCATCAAAAGAATAAAATACCTAGGAATAAACCTACCTAAAGAGGCAAAAACCTATACTCTGAAAACTATGAGACTCTGATGAAAGAAATCAAAGGTGACACAAACTGATGGAAAGATGTACCGTGTCCCTTGATTGGAAGAATCAACATTGTGAAAATGACTATACTACCCAAAGCAATCTACACATTCAGTGCAATCCCTATCAAGCTACCCATGGCATTTCTCACAGAACTAGAACAAAAAAAAATTTTAATTTGTATGGAAACACAAAAGACCCTGAAGAGCCAAAGCAATCTTGAGAAAAAAAATGGAGCTTGAGGAGTCAGGCTCCCTGATTTCAGACTATACTACACAGCTACAGTCATCAAAACAGTATGGAACTGGCACAAAAACAGGAGTATAGATCAATGGAAAAAGATAGAAAGCCAAGAAATAAACCCACGCACCTATGGTAAATTAATCTACTACAAAGGAGGCAAGAATATACAAGGGAGAAAAGACATCCTCTTCAATAAGTGGTGCTTGGAAAACTGGACAGCTACATGTAAAAGAATGAAATCAGAACATTCTCTAACACCAAACACAAAAATAAACTCAAAATGGATTAAAGACCTAGATGTAAAACTGGATACTCTGAAACTCTTAGAGGAAAACATAGGCAGAACACTCTTTGACAAAAATCGCAGTAATATCTTTTTAGATCCACCTCCTAGAGGAATGAAAATAAAAACAAATGTAAACAAATGGGACCTAATTAAATTTAAAAGCTTTTGCACAGCAAAGGAAACCATGAACGATATGAAAAGACGACCTATAGAATGGGAGAAAATATTTGAAAAAGAAGCAACCAACAAGGGATTAATATCCAAAATATACAAACAGCTCATTCATATCAATACCAAAAGAAAAAAAAAACAACCCAATCAAAAATGGGCAGAGGATCTAAATAGACATTTCTCCAAAGAAGACATACAGGTGGCCAAAAAGCACAAGAAAAAATGCTCAACATTCATAATTATTAGAGAAATGCAAATCAAAACTACAATGAGGTATCACCTCATACTGCTCAGAATGGCCATCATCAAAAAGTCTACAAACAATAAATGCTAGGGAGGGTATGGAGAAAGGGAACACTTCTACACTGTTGGTGGGATTGTAAATTGGTGCAGCCACTATGGAGAACAGTATGGAGGTTTCTTAAAAAACTAAAAATATAGCTAACATATGATCCCGCAGTCCCACTCCTGGACATATATCTGGAGAAAACCATAATTCGAAAATATACATGCACCCCAATGTTAATTGCAGTAGTATTTACAATAGCCATGACATGGAAGCAGCCTACATATCCATTGACAGATGAATGGATAAAGAAGATGTGGTACATATATAAAATGGAATATTACTCAGCTATAAAAAAGAATGAAATAATGCCATTTGCAGCAGCATGGATGGACCTAGAAATTATCATACTAAGTGAAGTTAGTCAGACAGAGAAAGACAAATATCATATATCACTTATATGTGGAATCTAAAAAATGATACAAATGAACTTATTTACAAAACAGAAACAGCCTCACAGACTTAGAAAACTAATTTATGGTTACCAAAGGGGAAAGCTGTGGGGGAGGGATAAATTAGGAGTTTGAGATTAACATATACTCACTACTACATATAAAATACATAATCAACAGGGAAGTACTGTATAGTACAGGGAACTCTACTCAGTATTCCATAATAACCTAAATGGGAAAATAATCTGAAAAAGAATAGATGTATGTAAATGTATAAGTGAATCACTTTGCTGTACTCCTGGAACTAACACAACATTGTAAATCAACTATACTGCAATATAAAATAAAAATAAATAAAAGAAAAATAATGGAGAAAATCAATGAGAGCAAAATCTTGTTCTTTGAGAAAATTAATAGCCAGACTGATCAGAAAAGAACAGAGAAGACAAAACTTCCTAATATCAGGATTCTGAAAGCTGACATCACTAGAGATTCTACAGATACTTCAAGTATAAAGGAGGAGTATTAACATTTATACCTGTACATTTGGCAACTTTGATGAAATATAAAAATCATTTGGAAGAAAATACAAAAGCCTACTCAGGAAGAAATAGAAAGCCTGAATAGCTCTATATCAATTAAAGAAATTGAGTTTGAAATTATAAACATTCTTTTGAGAAAGGATATTCCAAGCTTGGATGGCTTCACTAGGGAATTCTACTCAACATTTTTAAACAAGACAATATTAATTCTGTACAAACACTGAGATAATAGAAGAGGACAGAATATATCCCAAATCATTCTTTGAGGCTGAAATTACTCTGATATCAACAGCAGAAACAGACATTAGACAACAAGAAAACTTTCACACCAATATCTTTCATGAACATAGATGCAAAAATTCTTAACAAAAGTTTAGTGAATCAAATCCAACAATGTAGTAAAAGGATACTATGTCATGAACAAGTGGGTCTTACCCCTGGTATGCAAGATTGGTTTAAACACTCAAAATCAATGAGTGTAATTCATAATACTAACAGATTGAAAAAGGAAAACCATGTGAGCATCTCAATCAATACAAAAAAAGAATGCAACAAAATCCAGCAC
Source organism: Pseudorca crassidens (assembly GCF_039906515.1). Classification (NCBI taxonomy): domain Eukaryota; kingdom Metazoa; phylum Chordata; class Mammalia; order Artiodactyla; family Delphinidae; genus Pseudorca; species Pseudorca crassidens. The sequence goes on along the minus strand of NC_090317.1, from coordinate 53,556,328 downwards.
TGAGTTTTTATAAAAATTCTCAATAGACTAGGACTAGAAGAGAAGTTTTGCAGCTTGATAAAGGATATCTGTGAAAACCTATGGTTAACATTATACAGAATGATGAAATACTGAATGATTTCTCCCTAGGGTCAGGAACAAGGCAAGAATGTCCCTTGTTACCACTTCTATTTAACTTGTAGTGAAGGTATTAGCCAATACTTAAGGTAAGAAAAAGAAATAATGTTGGAAATGAAGAAGTAAAACTTTCTTCAAAGATGTCAAAAAATCTTACACAAAAACTGCTAGAAGTAAATCTTTCTTCAAAGATGTCAAAAAATCTTATACAAAAACTGCTAGAACTAACAGTGACTTCATCAAGGCTGTAGGATACAAGATCAACATACAAATGTTAATGGCATTTCTATATACTAGCAAAGAATAACCAAAATATCAATCATGGATTGAAATTCTCAATATTGTTGAGATGTCAATTTTCCCTAAATGATTTATAGTTTATCTCAAATCTCAATCAAAATTCTGTAGGCTTCCATTTTTTTGTAGAAATTGACAAGCTGATTCTAAAATTCATATGGGAATGCTAAAAAACCAGAGCAGCATAAGAAACTTTGAAAGAGAAGAACAATGTTTAAAGACATACATTGCCTGACTTGAAGACTTGTTAATGGTGCAGTAATCAATACAGTGTGGTTTTGTGGGGGAAAAAAGTACAAATAGAGCAGAGTAATGGAATGGAGAGTCCAGTAATGGACTCACACATATATAAACAACTGATTTTTACCAAAGGTATAAAAAAAAATTCAGTGGAGAAATTATCTTCTTGCCAATACGTGGTGCTACAATATTTGGATATCCACATGTGAAAGAATGGATGTCAAATCATATTTCACATCATATATCAATCAATAAAAATTAACTCAAAATGGATCATCAACCTAAATGTAAAATCTAAAGCCATAAACCTTCTAGAACAAAACATGTGAGATCTTTCCGACCTTGGGTTATACAATAATTTACAATAATTCCTTATATGGAACACCAAAAAAAAGATTAATTGTACCTCATCAAAATTAAGCATTTCAACTTTTTAGAGACATTCCTTTTTGTGTGCGTGTGTGTGTAAATGTGTGTGTGTGTGTGTGTGTGCCAGGCCCTTTAAATTTTTATTTGCATTTTTTCATTTGTAGAGACATTCTTAAGACAATGGAAAGACAAGCCACAGAAAGAGAATTTATTTGCAGATCTCATATTTGATAAAGGATTTATATCCAGAAATTTATTTTTAGAAATTCTCACAACTAAGTAGTGAGATAACAAACAGCCTAATTAAAAATGGTCAAAACAATGTGAACAGATACTTCAACAAAGAATATGTATGGGTGGCAAACATTTCATTAAAATACGCACATTCCATGTCATTAGGGAAATGCAAAATAAGACATTTGAATACTTGAAATTAAAAACTCTTAGTGAGAATATGAGGCATCTGGAACTCTCATATATTGCTGGTGGGAATGTAAATTGAAGAAATATGCTGGAAAACAGTTTGACAGTTTCTAAAAAGTTAAACATACTCCCATTAGATGACCTAGTCATTCTACCCTTAGTCATTTGCTTGAGAGAAATGAATCTCTCTCTCTCTCCTTCTCGCTCTACCTCTACCTCTCCCTCTCTCTCTCTCTCTCTCTCTCTCTCTCTCTCTCTATATATATATATATATATATATATATATATATATATATATATATATATATACACACACACATATGCTTGGGGAAATTTTAAAGAGGAAGTTGGGTTATCACATATTTTATTCAAATGGTCCTTTTCCTTCTTAACCAGTCTATGCCTTTCTTTACAAACTGGTTTTAAAACCACCTCCTCTGTAAAGCCTTCCCTGATTAATTTCTTCTCACTCGTTCACAGGTTTTAATACACATCCTCTCAAGCTTGTTGAACTCAGTTTTTCTAACTTAGTCTGCTTGTTTACAACATTACATCTTTAACTTAACTCAATTGTGATCAAGGAATCTTATTTCCCATTTCTTTTGTATGCCTTCATGTTAAATTCAGTGTTCCATGAATAATAGGCATTCAGATAAGTAGCAAAGTAGCACTATCTGGCACACATTAATCATAACATGTGTCATAACTAGGGTTTTGTTATTTCCAATTTGAAGTTTACAGTTATAGACTGTTTTTTAAAAATGCCTTGTTAATAAAGTTACAGTGAAATCACTACCTTTCGCTAATTATCTGCTAAACATTTAAAAGTTGGGTCACCTAAATTTCTTGGAAAAGTGACAATATTCAGCATAATGAGATGTATAAACAAGAGAAATTAAGAAAGCAAGTAAATACTTTTTTAATGAGTATTTCATTTCTTTTGACAAATGCATTTATTTACTGGTATCACAGGGCAGCTTCACTCTTAAAAAGAACATTCAGGTTGTACTTTGTCTTTTTTCCTAAATCTTTTGTTTGTGTGTGTGTATGGGGGGGTCTCAGGTATGTAAAGGTTACAAAGGTTATAATAAGAGCATAAGATGTAGGATCTCTGGTAATTTGAGCTCCTATGTATTTCTTGAAATATGACCTCTCACTTCCAGTACACATTGTCTGTGTGTCAGTGAAGAAAAATAAATTAGTAAAGAAAATTATTGGCTTCAGTTTACAAATATGTCCTGACAAGTTCTGGAGCTAAATGTTATAATTGACCCCTTATCACATACTTTCACAAAATATTGTGTTTGTTAATAAGCAATGGATTGGGTTAATAGACCATTGTTTCTCAAACTGTAGTTCCTAGACCAACAGCAGCATTTGGGAACTGAATCTTAATGCACGTTCTCAGGCCCCACACCAGGCCAATTGAATCAAAAACCCCAGGGGTGGGCCCCAAAGATGGATGTTTTAATAAGCCTACGAGTTATTCTGATGCATGTTAAGGTTAACTATTGGGTTAAACCAAGTGAAACTTACCAACTTGGGTTTATGCCTAGGCGTTCAGGGGTGCTTAGCCAATAAGAAATGCTATCATGCTAAATGCCAGGGTAAGCAAGAAACAGTGAAGGTAGAAAATCTATGCAACATGTACATAGGAGGCAGCACAGAGTATTAGTTTAGTGCCCTTTATTTTGTTTGAAACTGCTAAAATTTCATGCCCAGCTTCACCATGAATTAGTGATAAAAACTCAAGTTATTTAAAACTTCTGTGATTGAATTTCAAATGTGTAAAATGAGGATGATGATACTAGTACCTGATGAATAGCATCTTGTGAGGATAAAATAATACATATGAAGGATTCGAATTGCAAGAGATTTAAATCCTAAGATTTTGCATGCAAAGACTCTGTGTACTTTTTTGTGGCTTATGTTGTACAGCTGACAATCAATGGGTGTATGTGAGCTACAGAGTCATTAAATCATTTCTACCTGATGGAGGATGCCTTTTGCACTGAAGAACTAAGGTTTTATCAAGCATTCAATTTCTGGAAGATTGCTTTGGAAATAATTTTTCACTATTCAGAAATTCACTTGAAATGCATATGCAGCCACGTGAGTAAAGATATTGAAAGAACTCACTTTGAGAACTTTCCTGAGGGAAAGTGGGCATTGAACAGACTTCATGTTCTGAATAGAGGTTGTAATAGGACAGATCATGTGCCTAGTTGAACTTGGCAATTTGCCCAATTTGATATAAATACTTACTGATCCATTCAATCTTTTGATATCAATTTAGCACTTAGAAATTATCTTTGATATTTCTAGAAAGTAAACTTCAATTAAGCAAGATATATTTATTAGCACCTTTAGTGACAGAAAAACCTTACAGTCCTTTACCATTACAAATAACCTGCAAATTATCATCAGTGTTGAAAATTGGACCTGGAATCTATTTTAAATTTGTGCTTTTGCAATTCAACTGCACTGGAAAGCTTCTGTTTGCATTTCAGGCTCTGAATATAGCACTTGCTTTTGGACTATTTTGTTCAGTCTCTCAGAGTTAGGGGTTAGGGTCAATCAGTTCCGTTATGGAGAAAACAAATTAATTGTTTATTCATGATATGCTATAACTCCCTCCTATTTTTTTAGGTTGAAGATAATAAAATTATTTTTCCAACATTGGAAGCAGTAGCCACCTAGATTGTGTGTAAAATCATTTTTTTTCAGATCCTAAAGCATAAAAATAACTACTATCAATTCAAGATGAACACCAAAGTCCATAGTTCTATTTATTTATTTAAAAAATCTTTATTGGAGTAAAACAGTTGTTTTTAAAACATCTTTATTGGATTATAATTGATTTATAATGGTCTGTTAACAGTTTCTGTTTTATAACAAAGTGAATCACTTATACATATACATACATCCCCATACCTCCTCCCTCTTACGTCTCCCTCCCATCCTCCCTATCCCATCTCTCTAGGTGGTCACCAAGCACCGATCTGATCTCCCTGTGCTATGCGGTTGCTTCGCACTAGCTTTCTGTTTTACATTTGGTAGTATATATATGTCTTGCCACTCTCTCACTTCGTACCACCTTACCCTTCCCCCTCACCGTGTCCTCAAGTCCATTCTGTACGTCTGAGTCTTTATTCCTCTCCTGCCTCTAGGTTCTACAGAACCATTTTTTTTCTTTTTCAGATCCCATGTATATCTGTTAGCATACGGTATTTGTTTTTCTCTTTCTGACTTACCTCACGCTGTATGACAGACTCTAAGTCCAACCACCACACTACCAATAACTCAATTTCCTTTCTTTATATGGCTGAGTAATATTCCATTGTGTATATGTGCCACATCTTCTTTATCCATTCATTTGTGATGGACACTTAGGTTGCTTCCATATCCTGGCTATTGTAAATACAGCTGCAATGAATATTGTGGTACATGACTCTGTTAGAATTATGGTTTTCTCAGGGTATAGACCCAGCAGAGGGATTGCTAGGTTGTATGGTAGTTCTATTTTTAGTTTTGTAAGGAACCTCCATACTCTTCTCCATAGTGGCTATATCAATTTACATTCCCACCAACAGTGCGAGAGGGCTCCCTTTTCTCCACACCCTCTCCAGCATTTACTGTTTGTAGATTTATTGATGATGGCCATTCTGAGTGGTTTGAGGTGATACCTCATAGTAGTTTTGTTTTGCATTGCTCTAATGATTAGTGATGTTGAGCATCCTTTCATGCGTTTGTTGGCAATCTGTATGTCTTCTTTGGAGAAATGTCTATTTAGGTCTTCTACCCATTTTTGGATTGGGATTTCTGTTATTTTGATATTGAGCTGCATGAGCTGCTTGGAAATTTTGGAGAGTAATCCTTTGTCTGTTGCTTCATTTGCAAATATTTACTCCCATTCTGAAGGTTGTCTTTTTGTCTTGTTATGGTTTACTTTGCTGTGCAAAAGCTTTGAAGTTTCATTAGGTCCCATTTGTTTATTTTTGTTTTTATTTCCATTTCTCTAGGAGGTGGGTCAAAAAGGATCTTGTTGTGACTTATGTCATAGCTTGTTCTGCCTATGTTTCCTCTAAGAGTTTTACAGTGTCTGGCCTTACATTTAGGTCTTTAATCCACTTCGAGTTTATTTTTGTGTATGGTGTTAGGGAGTGTTCTAATTTCATTCTTTTACACGTAGCTGTCGAGTTTACCAAGCACCACTTATTGAAGAGGCTGTCTTTTCTCCATTGTATATCTTTCACTCCTTTGTCATAGATTAGTTGACCATAGGTGTGTGGGTTTATCTCTGGGCTTCCTATCCTGTTCCATTGATATATATTTCTGTTTTTGTGTCAGTACCATATTGTCTTGATTACTGTAGCTATGTAGTATAGTCTGAAGTCAGGGAGCATGATGCCTCCAGCTCCGTTTTTCTTTCTCAAGATTGCTTCGGCTATTTGGGGTCTTTTGTGTTTCCATACAAATTGTGAAATTTTTTGTTCTTGTTCTGTGAAAAATGCCATTGGTAGCTTGATAGGGATTGCACTGAATGTGTAGATTGCTTTGGGTAGTATAGTCATTTTCACAATGTTAACTCTTCCAATCCAAGAACATGGTATATCTCTCCATCTCTTTGTATCACCTTTAATTTCTTTCATTAGTGTCTTATAGTTTTCTGCATACAGGTCTTTTGTCTCCTTAGGTAGATTTATTCCTAGGTATTTTATTCTTTTGTTGCAATGGTAAATGGGAGGGTTTCCTTAATTTCTCTATCAGATTTTTCATCATTAGTGTATAAGCATGTAAGAAATTTCTGTGCATTAATTTTGTACCCTGCTAATTTACCAGATTCATTGATTAGCTCTAGTAGTTTTCTGGTAGGATGTTTACGATTCTCTATGTATAGTATCATGTCATCTGCAAACAGTGACAGGTTTACTTCTTCTTTACTGATTTGCATTCCTTTCATTTCTTTTTCCTCTCTGATTGCTGTGGCTAAAACTTCCAAAACTTTGTTGAATAATAGTGGTGAGAGTGTGAAACCTTGTCTTGTTCCTGATAGAGGAAATGGTTTCAGTTTTTCACCATTGAAAATGATGTTGGCTGTGGGTTTGTCAAATATGGCCTTTATTATGTTGAGGTAAGTTCTCTCTATGCCTACTTTCTGGAGGGTTTTTATCATAAATGGGTGTTGAATTTTGTCAAAAGCTTTTCCTGCATTTATTGAGATGATCATATGCTTTTTCTCCTTCAATTTGTTAATATCATTTATCACATTGATTGATTAGAATATATTGAAGAATCCTTGCATTCCTGGGATAAACCTCACTTGATCATGGTGTATGATCCTTTTAATGTACTGTTGGATTCTGTTTGCTAGTATTTTCTTGAGGAGTTTTGCATCTATGTTCACTAGTGATATTGGCCTGTAGTTTTCTTTCTTTGTGACATCTTTGTCTGGTTTTGGTATCAGGGTAATGGTGGCCTTGGAGAATGAGTTTGGGAGTATTCCCCCCTTTGCTATATTTTGGAGGAATTTGAGAAAGATAGGTGTTAGCTCTTCTCTAAATGTTTGATATAATTCGCCTGTGAAGCCATCTGGTCCTAGGCTTTTGTTTGTTGGATGATTTTTAATCACAATCTCAATTTCAATGCTTGTGATTAGTCGGTTTATAGTTTCTATTTCTTCCTGGTTCAGTCTCAGAAGGTTGTGCTTTTCCAAGAGTTTGTCCATTTCTTCCAGGTTGTCCATTTTATTGGCATATAGTTCCTTGTAGTAATCTCTTATGATCCTTTGTATTTCTGCAGTGTCAGTTGTTACTTCTCCTTTTTCATTTCTAACTCTACTGATTTGAGTCTTCTCCCTTTTTATCTTGATGAGTGTGGCTAATGGATTATCAATTTTGTTTATCTTCTCAAAGAACCAGCTTTTAGTTTTATTGATCTGTGTTATCATTTCCTTCGTTTGTTTTTCATTTATTTCTGATCTGATTTTTATGATTTATTTCCTTCTACTAACTTTAGGGTTTTTTTGTTCTTCTTTCTCCAATTGTTTTAGGTGTAAGGTTAAGTTTTTTATTTGAGATGTTTCTTGTTTCTTGAGTTAGGTTTGTATTGTTATAAACTTCCCTCATAGAACTGCTTTTGCTTCATCCCATAGGTTTTGGATCATCCTGTTTTCATTGTCATTTGTTTCTAGGTATTTTTTGGTTTCCTCTTTGATTTCTTCAGTGATCTCTTTGTTATTAAGTAGTGTTTGTTTAGCCTCCATGTGTTTTTTACAGATTTTTTCCTGTAATTAATATCTAGCTTCAAAGCATTGTGGTCAGAAAAGATATTTGATATGATTTTGATATTCTTGAATTTACCAAGGCTTGATTTGTGATCCAAGATATGATCTATCCTGGAGAATGTTCCATGAGCACTTGAGAAGAAAGAGTATTCTGTTGTTTTTGGATGGAATGTCCTATAAATATCAATTAAGTCCATCTTGTTTAATGTATCATTTAAAACTTGTGTTTTCTTATTAATTTGCATTTTGGAAGATCTGTCCATTGGTGAAAGTGGGGTGTTAAAGTCCCCAACTATGAATGTGTTACTGTCGATTTCCCCTTTTATGGCTGTTAGTATTTGCCTTATGCATTGAGGTGCTCCTATGTTGGGTGCATAAATATTTACAATTGTTATACCTTCTTGGACCAATCCCTTGATCATTATGTAGAGTCCTTCTTTGTCTTTTCTAATAGTCTTTATTTTAAAGTCTATTTTTTTTGAAATGAGAATTGCTACTCCAGCTTTCTTTTGATTTCCATTTTCATGGAATAACTTTTTCCATCCCTTCACTTTCGGTCTGTATGTGTCCCTCAGTCTGAAGTGGGTCTCCTGTAGACAGCATATATATGGTCATGTTTTTGTATCCATTCAGCCAGTCTATGACTTTTGTTTGGAGCATTTAATCCATTTATATTTAAGGTAATTTTCACTATATATGTTCCTATTATCATTTTCTTAATTGTTTTCGGTTTGTTATCGTAGGTCTTTTCCTTCTCCTGTGTTTCCTGCCTAGAGAAGTTCATTTAGCATTTGTTGTAGAGGTGGGTTTGTGGTGCTGAATTGTCTTAGCTTTTGCTTGTCTGTAAAGCTTTTAGTTTCTCCAGTAAATGTGAATGAGATCCTTGCCGTGTAGAGTAATCTTGGTTGTAGCTTTTTCCTTTTCATCACTTTAATTATGTCCTGCTACTCCCTTCTGGTTTGCAGAGTTTCTGCTGAAAGATCAGGTTTTAAACTTATGAGGATTCCCTTGTATGTTATTTGTTGTTTTTCCACTGCCGCTATTAATATTTTTTTGTGTGTTTAATTTTTGATAGTTTGATTAATATATGTCTTGACATGTGTCTCCTTGAGTTTATCCTGTATGGGAGTATCTGTGCTTCCTGGAATTGACTGACTATCTCCTTTCCCATATTAGGGAAGTTTTCAACTATAATTTCTTCAAATATTTTCTCAGTCCATTTCTTTTTCTCTTGTTCTTCTGGACCCTTATAATTCGAATGTTGGTGCGTTTTATGTTATCCCAGAGGTCTCTGAGACTGTCCTCAATTCTTTTCATTCTTTTTTCTTTATTCTGCTCTGTGGTAGTTATTTTCACTATTTTATCTTCCAGGTCACTTATCCGTTCTTCTTCCTCAGTTATTCTGGTCTTGATTCCTTCTAGAGAACTTTTAATTTCATTTATTGTGTTGTTCATCATTGTTTGTTTGCTCTTTACTTCTTCTAGGTCCTTGTTAATCGTTTCTTGTATTTTCTCCATTCTATTTCCAAGATTTTGGATCATTGTTACTATCATTATTCTGAATTCTTTTTCAGGTAGACAGCCTATTTCCCTTTCATTTGTTTTGTCTGGCGGGTTTTTACCTTGCTCCTTCATCTGCTGTGTGTTTCTCTGTCTTTTCATTTTGCTTAACTTACTGTGTTTGTGGTCTCCTTTTCACAGGCTGCAGCTTCATAGTTTCTGTTGTGTTTGGTGTCTGCCCCCAGTGACTAGGGTTGGTTCAGTGGGTTGTGTAAGCTTCCTGGTGGTGGGGACTGGTGCCTGTGTTCTGGTGGATGAGGCTGGATCTTGTCTTTCTGGTGGGCAAGACCATGTCGAGTGGTGTGTTTTGGGGTGTCTGTGACCTTATTATGATTTTATCAGCCTTTCTGCTAATGGTAGGTCTGTGTTCCTGTCTTGCTAGTTGTTTGACATAGGGTGTGCAGCACTGTAGCTTGGTGGTCGTTGAGTGGAGCTGGGTTTTAGCATTCAGTTGGAGATCTCTGGCAGAGCTTTCACCACTTGTTATTATGTTGAGCTGGGAGGTCTGGTGGATCGATGTCCTGAACTTGGCTCTCCACCTCAGAAGCACAGGCCTGCCACCCGGCCGGAGGGAGCACCAAGACCCTGTCAGCCACATTGCTCAGAAGAAAAGTGAGAAAGAAAGAAGAAAGAAAGAAAGAAAGAAAGAAAGGAAGGAGGGAAGGAGGGAGGGAGGGAGGGAGGGAGGGAGGGAGGGAGGGAAGGAAGGAAGGAAGGAAGGAAGGAAGGAAGGAAGAAAGAAAGAAAGAAAGAAGAAAAACTAAAATAAAGTTATTAAAATAAAAACTTTAAAAATTGGTAAAAAAAATTGATAAGAAAAAAGAAAAGAAAAGAAAAAGAAATAAAGAAAGAAGACAGCAACCAAATGAAAAAACAAATCAACCAATGATAGCAAACACCAAAACCTATACATAATAAAACAAAGAGCAAAAAAAAAAAAAAAAAAGGACAGACAGAACCCTAGGACAAATGGTAAAAGTAAAGCTGTACAGACAAAATCACACAAAGAAGCATACACATACACACTCAGAAAAAGAGAAAAAGGAAAGAAATATATATATCCCAAGTCTACAATTGCTCCCAAAGTCCACAGCCTCATTTTGGGGTGATATTTTGTGTATTCAGGTGTTCCACAGATGCAGGGTACATCAAGTTGATTGTGGAGATTTAATCCACTGCTCCTGAGGCTGCTGGGAGAGATTTCCCTTTCTCTTCTTTGTTCGTACCGCTCCTGGGGTTCAGCTTTGGATTTGGCCCCGCCTCTGCATGTAGGTCGCCTGAGGACATCTGTTCTTTGCTCAGACAGGACGGGGTTAAAGGAGTAGCTGATTAGGGGGCTCTGGCTCACTCAGACCAGGGTGGAAGGAAGGGTATGGAATGCGGGGTGAGCCTGTGGCAGCAGAGGCCGGAGTGACTTTGCAGCAGCCTGAGGCGTGCTATGTGTTCTCCTGGGGATTTCCCTGGATCACGGGATTGTCCCTGGTAATGGCAGCTGCACTGGCTTCCTTGAGGGGAGGTGTGCATAGTGACCTTTGTTTGCACACAGTCTTCTTGGTGGCTGCAACAGCAGCCTTAGTGTTTCATGCCCATCTGTGGTGTGCGCATTGATAGCGGCAGCTTGTGCCCGTCTCTTAAGCTTGTTTAGGCTGTGCTCTGAATCCTCTCTCCTCGCACACCCAAAACAATGGTCTCTTGCCTCTTAGGCAGTTCCAGACTTCTTCCCGGACTCCCTCCCATCTAACTTTGGCACACTAGCCCTGTTCCGGCTGTGTTCACACAGCCAACCGCAGTCCTCTCCCTGGGATCTGAACTCCGAAGCCAGAGCCTCAGCCCCCAGTCCCCACCCACCCCAGTGGATGAGCAGACAAGCCTGTCAAGCCGGTGAGTGCCGGTTGGCACAGATCCTCTGTGTGGGAATCTCTCCCTTTTGCACTCTGCACACTTATAGCTGTGCTCTCCTCCATGGCTCTGAAGATTCCCCCCTGACAACCCCGTCTCCACCAGTGAAGGAACTTCCTAGTGTGTGGAAACTCTTCCTCTTTCACAGCTCCCTCCCAGAGGTGCAGATCCCTTCCCTATTCTTTTGTCTCTGTTTTTTCTTTTCCCCTACCCTGGTACATGGGGAGTTTCTTGCATTTTGGGAAGTCTGAGGTCTTCTGCCACCGTTCAGTAGATGTTCTGTAGGAGTTGTTCCACATGTAGATGTATTTCTGATGTATTTGTGGGGAGGACAGTGATCTCCGTGTCTTACTCCTCTGCCATCTTCAAGGTCTCCCCAAAGTCCATAGTTTTAGACCTCAAGTGAATCTTGATCCAACAAGAGAGATTAATTTTCTATTTGGTTCACTTATAAGTAGCTTATGTATAAATCACACTTGCATCTATCATCAGGAATCTAAAAGAAATGTGCTCCAGGCTTTGATTCCTGAAACTTGTCTGAGAATAAGTGAAAATCAAGGCATTTGTAGGAAATTGAAATGTATTCATCTTGAACAAGCTTTGCATGCATAGGCATATTTTTCAATCCATTGTTGGACTAGAAGCAACCAAATGATAACAAATCTTAACGGTGAAAATGAGCTCCTCTCTAATCTGCAAGTATTGAATCAATAACACTCCATCTGTTAATGGAGAAGGCCAACACTCTTGAGGTTTCCAAACTGTGTGAAAATCACACTTAAAATGAGTAACAGAAAGTATTTACTAGGAACATTGTGCAGAAAAGTTGCTTTAAATATACTTTACTGGTTAGCCTGAAACTTCACTATAATGAGATCATTTATTTCTAGCCAGTATCTTATAAATGTTTGTATATGTATGTGAGTAGATAGACACTGGTAGAAGGAGTGTGTTTTTAAAACATTCACAATAGTGATTATTATTTGACAGTTAATATCTAATCTCTTTTTAATTTAATATCATTTTATTTTGTTTTTACTGACCTACATTTGCACAGTAGGTGGTATAAAAATAAGCCTAGAACCTTCATTAGGCCAGTATTAGTCAGTTGGCAAAGCTGTGTTATGATTTGGAAGTTAACTAGTGGGTTACATTTTATTTATTTTTTAAATTAATTAAATAATTTTTAACATCTTTATTGGAGTATAATTGCTTTACAATGCTGTGCTAGCTTCTGCTATATAAAAAAATGAATTAGCAATATGTATACATATATCCCCATATCCCCTCCCTCTTGTGATTCACTCCAACCATCCCTATCCCACCCCTCTGGGTGGTCACAAAGTACCAAGTTGATCTCTCTGTACTATGCACCTGCTTCCCACTAGCTATCTGTTTTACATTTGGTAGTGTATGTATGTCCATGCCACTCTCTCACTTCATCCCAGCTTACACTTTGCCTTCCCTGTGTCTTCAAATCCATTCTCTATGTCTGTGTCTTTATTCCTCTCCTGCCACTATGCTCATCAGAAACTTTTTTTTTTTAGGTTCCATATATATGTGTTAGGATACAGTATTTGCTTTTCTCTTTATGACTTACTTCACTCTGTATGACACACTCTAAGTCCATCAACTTCACTACAGAAAACTCAATTTTGTTTCTTTTTATGGCTGAGTAATATTTCATTGTATATATGTGCCACATCTTCTTTCTCCATTCATCTGTCTATGGACATTTAGGTTGCTTCCATGTCCTAGATATTGAAAATAGTGCTGCAATGAACATTGTGGTACATGTCTCTTTTTGAATTATGGTTTTCTCAGGGTACATGCCCAGTAGTGGGATTGCTGGGTCATATGGTAGTTCTATTTTTAGCTTTTAAAGGGACCTCCATACTCTTCTCCATAATGGTTGTATCAACTTACATTCTCAACAACAGTGCAAGAGACTTCCTTATTCTACACACCCTCTCCAGCATTTACTGTTTGCAGATTTTTTGATGATGGCCATTCTGACCAGTGTGAGGTGATACCTCATTGTGTTTTTGACTTGCATGTCTCTAATGATTAGTGATGTTGAGCATCCTTTCATGTATTTGTTGGCAATCTATATGTCTTCTTTAGACAAATGTCTATTTAGGTCTTCCACCCATTTTTGGACTGGGCTGTTTGTTTTGCTGAAATTCAGCTCTATGTGCTGCTTGTATATTTTGGAGATTAGTGCTTTGTCAGTTTCTTCGTTTGCAAATATTTTCTCCCATTCTGCGGGTTGTCTTTTCATCTTGTTTATGGTTTCCTTTGCTGTGCAAAAGCTTTTAAATTTCATTAGGTCACATTTGTTTATTTTTGTTTTTATTTCCATTTCTCTAGGAGGTGGGTCAAAAAGGATCTTGCTGTGATTTATGTCATAGAGTGCTCTGCCTATGTTATCCTCTAAGAATTATATAGTGTCTGACCTTATATTTAGGTCTTTAATCCATTTTGAGATTATTTTTGTGTATGGTTTTAGGAAGTGTTCTAATTTCATTCTTTTACATGTAGCTGTCCAATTTTCCCAGCACCACTTATCGAAGAGGCTGTCTTTTCTCCACTGTATATTCTTGCCTCCTTTATCAAAGATAAGGTGACCATATGTGCGTGGGTTTTCCTCTGGGCTTTCTATCCTTTACCATTGATCTATATTTCTGTTTTTGTGCCAGTACCATACTGTCTTGATTACTGTAGCTTTGTAGTATAGTCTGAAGTCAGGGAGCATGATGCCTCCAGCTCCGCTTTTCATTCTCAAGATTGTTTTGGCTATTCGGGGTCTTTTGTGTTTCCATACAAATTGTGAATTTTTTTGTTCTAGTTCTGTGAAAAATGCCAGTGGTAGTTTGATAGGGATTGCATTGAATCTGTAGACTGCTTTGGGTAGTATAGTCATTTTCACAATGTTGATTCTTCCAATCCAAGAACATGGTATATCTCTCCATCTGTTTGTATGATCTTTAAATTCTTTCACCAGTGTCATAGTTTCCTGCATGCAGGTCTTTTGTCTCCTTTGGTAGGTTTATTTCTAGGTATTTTATTCTTTTTGTTGCAGTGGTAAGTGTGAGTGTTTCCTTAATTTCTCTTTCAGATTTTTCATTGTTAGTGTAAGTATGCAAGAGATTTCTGTACATTAGTTTTGTATCCTGCTACTTTCCCAAATTCAAGGATTAGCTCTAGTAATTTTCTGGTGGCATCTATTGGATTCTTTATGTATAGTTTCATGTCATCTGAAAACAGTGACAGTTTTACTTCTTTTCCAATTTTTATTCCTTTTATTTCTTTTTCTTCTCTGATTGCCATACCTGAAACTTCCAAGACTATGTTGAATAATAGCAGTAGAGTGGGCACCCTTGTCTTTTTCCTGCTCTTAGAGGAAATGGTTTCAGTTTTTCACCACTGAGAATGATGTTGGTTGTGGGTATGTCATATATGGCCTTTATTATGTTGAGGTAAGTTCCCTCTGTGGCTACATCCTGGAGAGTTATTATGATAAATCATTGTTGAATTTTGTCAAAAGCTTTTGCGGCATCTATTGAGATTATTATATGGTTTTTATCCTTCTATTTGTTAACATGGTGTACCTCATTGATTGATTTTTGTATACTGAAGAATCCTTGCATTCCTGAGATAAACCCCACTTGATCATGGTGTATGATCCTTTTAATGTGCTGTTGGATTCTGTTTGCTAGTATTTTGTTGAGGAGTTTTGCATCTATGTTCTTCAGTGATATTGGCCTGTAGTTTTCTTTTATTGTGACATCTTTTTCTGATTTTGGTATCAGGATGAAGGTGGCCTCGTAGAATGAGTTTGGGAGTGTTCCTCCCTCTGCTATATTTTGTAAGAGTTTGAGAAGGATATGTGTTAGCTCTTATTTATATGTTTCATAGACTTCACCTTCATCTGGTCCTGGGCTTTTGTTTGTTGGAAGGTTTTTAATCACAGTTTCAATTTCAGGGCTTGTGATTTGTCTGTTCATATTTTCTATTTCTTCCTCGTTCACTCTCAAAAGCTTGTGCTTTTCTAAGAATTTGTCCATTTCTTCCAAGTTGTGCATTTTTTTGGCATACAGTTGCTTGTAGTAATGTCTCATGATCCTTTGTATTTCTGTGGTGTCATTTGTTACTTCTCCTTTTTCATTTCTTTTTCTGTTGATTTAAGTCTTTTCCCTTTTTTTCCTGATGAGTCTGGCTAATGGTTCATCAATTTTGTTTATCTTCTCAAAGAACCAACTTTTAATTTTATTGATCTTTGCTATTGTTTCCTTCATTTCTTTTTCATTTATTTCTGATATGGTGTTTATGACTTCTTTCCTTCTGCTAACTTTGGGGGATTTTTTTGTTCCTCTTTCTCTAATTGCTTTAGGTATAATGTTAAGTTTCTTATTTGAGATTTTCCTTCTTTCTTGAGTAGGATTGTATTGCTATATACTTCCCTCTTAGGACTGCTTTTGTTGCATCCCATAGGTTTTCGGTCATTGTGTTTTAATTGTCATTTGTTTCTAGGTATTTTTAAATTTCCTCTTTGATTTCTTCAGTGATCTCTTGGTTATTTAGTAGCATACTGTTTAACCTCCATATGTTTGTATGTTTTACAGTTTTTTTCCTGTAATCGATATCTAGTCTCATAGCATTGTGTTTGGAAAAGTTACTTGATATGATTTCAATATTCTTAAATTTACCAAGGCTTGATTTGTGACCCAAGATATGATCTATCCTGTTGGAATGTTCCATGATTGCTTGAGAAAAATGTGCATTCTGTTGTTTTTGGATGGAATGTCTTATAAATATCAATTAAGTCCATTTTGTGTAATTTGTCATTTAACGCTTGTGTTTCCTTATTTATTTTCATTTTGGATGATCTGTCCATTGGTGAAAGTGGGGTGTTAAAGTCCCCTACTATTACTGTGTTACTGTTGATTTCCCCTTTTATGGTTGTTAGCATTTGCCTTATGTACTGAGGTACTCCTATGTTGGGTGCATAAATATTTACAATTGATATATCTTCTTCTTGATTTGATCCCTTGATCATTATGTAGTGTCCTTCTTTGTCTCTTGTAATATTCTTTATTTTAAAGTCTATTTTTTCTAATAAGAGTATTGCTATTCCAGCTTTCTTTTGATTTTCATTTGCATGGAATATCTTTTTCCATCCCCTCACTTTCATTCTGTATGTATCCTTAGGTCCTACGTGAGTCACTTGTAGACAGCATATATAGTGGTCTTGTGTTTGTATCCATACAGCCCATCTGTGTCTTTTGGATGGAGCATTTAATCCAGGTAAGTTTAAGGTAATTATTGGTATATGTGTTCCTATTACCATTTTCTTAACTGTTTTGGGTTTGTTATTGTATGTCCTTTTCTTCTCTTATGTTTCCCACTTAGAGAACTTCCTTTAGCATTTGTTGTAGAGCTGATTTGGTGGTGTTGAATTCTCGTAACTTTTGCTTGTGTCTAAAGGTTTTAATTTCTCCATCAAATCTGTATGAGATCCTTTCTGGGTAGAGTAATCTTGGTTGTAGGTTTTTCCCTTTCATCACTTTAAATATGTCTTGCCACTGCCTTCTGGCTTGCAGAGCTTCTGCTGAATGATCAGCTGTTATCATTATGGCAATTCCCTTGTATGTTATTGCTTTTCCCTTGCTGCTTTTAATATTTTTTCTTTGTATTTAATTTTTTGATAGTTTGATTAATATGTGTCTTGGCGTGTTTCTCCTTGGATTTATCCTGTATGGGATTCTCTGTGCTTCCTGTACTTGATTGACTATTTCCTTTCCCATGTTAGGGAAATTTTGAACTATAATCTCTTCAAATATTTTCTCAGACCCTTTCTTTTTCTCTTCTTTTTTTATCATCCTTATAATTTGAATTTTGGTGCATTGAATGTTGTCCCAGAGATCTTTCAGACTGTCCTCAATTCTTTTCATTCTTTTTTCTTTATTCTGTTCTGCCCCAGTTATTTCCACTATTTTATCTTCCAGGTCACTTATCCGTTCTTCTGCCTCAGTTATTCTGCTATTGATTCCTTCTAGAGAATATTTAATTTCATTTCTTGTGTTGTTCACCATTGTTGTTATTTAGTTCTTCTAGGTCCCTGTGAAACATTTCTTGTATTTCCTCCATTCTATTTCCAAGATTTTGGATCATCTTTACTGTCATTACTCTGAATTCTTTTTCAGGTAGACTGCCTATTTCCTCTTCATTTGTTTGGTCTAGTGGGTTTTTACCTTGCTCCTTCATCTGCTGCAGATTTGTCTGTCTTCTCATTTTGTTTAACTTACTGTGTATCATCTCCTTTTCACAGGCTACTTCTTTGTAGTTCCTGTTGATTTTGGTGTCTGCCCCCGGTTCAGTGGCCTGTGTAGGCTTCCTGGTGGAGGGGACTGGTGGCTGTGTTCTGCTGGGTAGAGCTGGATCTTGTCTTTCTGGTGGGCAGGGCTGTGTCTGGTGGTGTTTTTTGGTTGTCTCTTAATATGGCTTTAGGCAGCCTTTCTGCTAATGGGTGGGGTTGTGTTCCTGCCTTGCTAGTTGTTTTGCATGGGGTGTCCAGCACTGGAGCTTGCTGGTCATTGGATACAGCTGGGTCTTAGTGTTTAGAGGCAGATCTCTGGGAGAGCTCTCACTCATTGATATTACGTGGGTCTGGGAGGTCTCTGCTGGTCCAGTATCCTGGACTTGGATCTCCTACCTCAGAGGCTCAGGCCTCACACCCAGCTGGAACACCAGGACCCTGCCAGCCACATGGCTCAGAAGATAAGGAAGAAAAACAAGGAAAAAAAGAACAGATAGAACCCCAAGCCAAATGGTAAAAGCAAAACTAAACAGACAAATCAAATAAAGAAATACACATACACACTCATAAAAAGAAAAGAAACAAACAACCACAAAAACAAAAAATGAACAGTCAGAACCCTAGGACTAATGCTAAAAGCAAACCTAAACAGACAAAATCACACAAAGAAACATACACATACACACTCACAAAAAGAGAAAATAAAGGAAAAATATTTTTTAAAAAGTTAGAAAATAATAAAAAAAAAAGAAAGAAAGATGAGAGCAACAAAACCAATAAACAAATCCACCAATGATAACAAGGACTAAAAACTAAACTAAGATACACTTAAAAACCTGAACCAAATCAGACACCAAAAGCAAACCCCAAGTCTATAGTTGCTCCCAAAGTCCACCAACTCAATTTTGGGGACATTTGTTCTCTATTCAGGTATTCCACAGATGCAGGGTTCATCAAGTTGAATGTGGGGATTTAATCTGCTGCTCCTGAGGCTGCACAGAGAAATTTCCCTTTCTCTTCTTTGTTGGCAGAGCTTCTGGGTTTCAGCTTTGGTTTTGGCCCCACCTCTGCATGTAGGCCGCCTTTAGGCATCTGTTCCCTGCCCAGACAGGAGGGGGTTAAAACAGCAGCTGATTAGGGCTCTCTTGCTCACTCAGGCAGGGGCAAGGGAGGGGTATGGTAATCATAATTGGAATGTGTGGCGAGCTTACAGTGACAAAGGCCAGTGTGACATTGTAACAGTCTGAAGCGCGTGGTGTGTTCTCCCAGACAAGTTGTCCCTGCATCTCCAGACCCTGGCAGTGGGGCTGCACAGGCTCCTGGGGGGGTGTGGGTAGTCACCTGTGCTTGAACACAGGCTTCTTGGTGGCTGTAGTAGCAGTCTTAGTGTTTCATGCCCGTCTCTGTGGTTCAAGCTAATAACCACAGCTCGTGCCCATATCTGGAGCTTGCTTCAGTGGTGCTCTGCCTTCTGTGGGCGCATGGAGCAGGAATCCCCTCTCCTCACTCACCCCAAAATGATGGTCTCTGGTTTCTTCAGCTGCTCCAGACATTTTCCCTGACTCTCTCCCAGCTTCTGTGGCACACTAGCCCCCTTCAGGCCGTGTTCATGCAGCCAACCCCAGTCCTCTCCCAGTGTCTGAACTCTGAAGCCTGAGCCTCAGTTCCCAGCCCCCACCTGCCCCGGTGGGTTTGCAGACAAGCCTCTCAGGCTGGTGAGTGCTGGTCGTCACCAATCTTCTGTGAGGGAATCTGTCTGCTTTGACCTCTGCCCCCCTGTTGCTGCACTCTCCTCTGTGGATCCAAAGCTTCCCCCCCAACCCCCCATTTCCACCAGTGAAGGGGCTCCCTAGTGTGTGGCAACTTTTTCTCCTTCACAGCTCCCTCCCAGAGGTGCAGATCCTGTCCCTATTCTTTTGTCTCTGTTTTTTCTTTTTCCCTACCCTGGTACATGGGGATTTTCTTGCCTTTTGGGAAGTCTGAAGTCTTTTCCCAGCGTTCAGTAGGTGTTCTATAGAAGTTGTTCCACATGTAGATGTATTTTTGATGTATTAATGGGGAGGAAGGTGATCTCCACGTCTCACTCCTCCACCATCTTGAAGGTCTCTGTGGGCTATGTTTTAAATGCTTATAGGTGACATATACCACAAGACAACAACTACATAAATAACCTTAGTGATTTTGTTTGTGCTCATTACATTATAGTTATAGGGAAACTGTCATCTAAATATGTCACAATTATATATAATGACAGTGATCATTAAAAGTCATATAATTTATTCTTATATTATTTCTCACAAGCAGGAAAGGTTTATTTTCCAAAGAAATCTGTTAAGAGCATGCACACACAAAATTATTTCAAAAAAAAGGTGACTTCATGGTCATAATTAGATTGAATCTTGAGATACTTGCAAGACTCAGTTGTAATGCTGAAGTAGTTAAGATTTTCTAGCTAAAACCCTAGGTACTGCATAACTCTGAAAAGAAATATATAGAAACACTTATTTTACATACATGACAAATATATCCAAAATCTTTAATTAATTAATTACTGATTGTTCACATTATCTTGAACCTGAAAATGTCAAAACCTCATTTCTGACGACATATGAAAACTTTTTCATTTGAGTTCCTGGTATATTTCCAAAATATTTTTTGTTCGGATTGTTTTTTTTCAGTTACACTGAATTCATTGACTTTCACCATGTGTGCTGTAGTGAAAACTGTATTCTGCACAATTGCTATACTTCAAATTCACTCAAAGTTTTCAAAATTTATAAACATTTATGAAATGTACAATGCATGGACAACTTCATTAGCATACTTATCTCTTTGCAGCTGTGTCTCTTCTAGTAAGATTTTGAGCCAATCTGTTCAACAAAGTTGTTTTAAGAAAAGAGTCAGAGAGGCTGAGATCTCATTAACTCAACTCTACCAAACAATTCATAGAACACACTTTTGGATTCAGTTCCTTACAATGATCTCTTAGCTTTATATTTACATAAGAAGGGGTTGACTCAAAATATTTGACATTTTATTCTATGTGGCAGAGGGCTTCTCCAAAAATAAATGGAGATGTGAAGGTATTCTTAAGCTTTTGCACAAATAATAAGTTTGATCCTATTTAAGCTATACATGTTTGGCAGTTCATAGTAGAAATATCTGATCTTTATTATAAGGCTGAAAAATAACTGGAAATAGCTGGAACACTGAATTTGCATCTGTGAGCAGCGTGGTGCATTTTCTGTGCTTTATCTTTTAAGGTAGGAAATTTGAATTTGTTAACTGAGAAGCTCTCACCTTGCTCTCCAAGATGCCTTACACTACTTCTGTCATATTGTTGAATTCCACAAATTCTCTATGGAGAACCTAACCCTGTGCCTTGCTCATGGTAGATAATAAGTAAATGTGAGTTCTCATTCTCTTTAGAAAGTTTACAGGCTTCTTATGGTTTCAGTCATTAGTTTTTCAGAGAAAGAAAATACATTGTCCCCAGTAACATTGCTGGAAAAAAAGATTAACACTTATAGGTCATTCATTCACAAAAAATATCCTCAATCCACTTATTGTTCTCGGCCCTGGAGATATAGAGCTGAATAAGACAAGCTTCTAGCTGCAGTCAAGTTTATAATCATTCAAGAGACATGGAAATTTAAAGATGTAATACAATGTGAATAAATTTTTAAATGAAAATATTAATTGATATGAGGGCCTATCAATCATTGATATTAATGAGAGTAGGAAGTAAGTAAATCTGTCTGAGTAATTACAGTAGATTCTCAGAGATTACTTGCTATAACCAGTCTTGATTCCAGAGAGCTCATCTTAAGGTTTTTTTTAAGGTTGTTAAATATGGGTAAATATATAAAAGGTGGTGATTTACCATGGGAAAAATGAATAACTATATCGGTATTGACCATTTATAGTGTTTAGAGTATTCTAGGAACCACACTAAGGAATGTAAATGTAATTAAAAGCTTACAAACAATAACAATCCCTTTGGTAATCTCTAAAATATACAAACAGCTCATGCTGCTCAATATCAAAAAAACAAACAACCCAATCCAAAAATGGGCAGAAGGCCTAAATAGACATTTCTCCAAAGAAGACATACAGATTGCCAACAAATATGTGAAAAGATGCTCAACATCACTCATTATTAGAGAAATGCAAATCACAACTACAATGAGGTATCATCTCACACTGGTCAGAATGGCCATCATCAAAAATTCTACAAACAATAAATGCTGGAGAGGATGTGGAGAAAAAGGGACCCTCCTACACTGTTGGTGGGATTGTAAATTGGTACAGCCATTATGGAGAACAGCATGGAGGTTCCTTAAAAAACTAAAAATAGAACTACCATATGACCCAGCAATCCCACTCCTAGGCATATACCCAGAGAAAACCATAATTCAAAAAGATACATGCACTCCAATATTCATTGCAGGTCTATTTACAATAGCCAGGACAAGGAAGCAACCTAAATGTCCATCAACAGAAGAATAGATAAAGAAGATGTGGCACATATATACAATGGAATATTACTCAGCCATAAAAAGGGGAAAAGTGTGTCATTTGCAGAGAGGTGGATGGACCTAGAGACTGTTATACAGAGTGAAGTAAGTCAGAAAGAGAAAAAAATATCATATAATATTGCTTATATGTGGAATCTAGAAAAATGGTACAGATGAACTTACTTGCAAAGCAGAAAAAGAGACACAGATGTAGAGAACAGACTTATGGATACTAAAGGGGAAGCGGGAGTGGGATGAATTGGGAGATTGGGATTGACATTTATACACTATTGATACTATGTATAAAATAGATACCTATTGAGAACCTACTGTATAGCACAGGGAACTCTATTCAGTGCTCTGTGGTGACCTAAATGGGAAGGAAATCCAAAAAAGAGGGGATTTATGTATACATATAACTGATTCACTTTGCTGTACAGCAGAAACTAACACAATGTTATAAAGCAAGTACACTCCAATAAAAATTAATTTAAAAACCCATAAATACAGAAAAAATCACCAGAAAAAAAATCCCTTTGGGATACAAATATGTAATTTTATATATATATATATATATATATATATATATATACCCAAAGAGATGAGGAATGTAAGCTTAAAGAGTAAAAGAGTAAAACACTTGTCTCAGGTCACACAGCTAATAAGTAAGTATTTCAGCCTCCAACTCAGTTCTTTGATTAGACTCCAGAAACATATTCTTAACTTCTACATTTTACTGCCCCCCATTTAGGTCTATAGTTCCATATCTAACAAGTAGAATTATTTTTGCTTGAGCAGTTTGCTTTAAAAATATTCTTGAATTAAAAGCTTATATTCACACAAAGAGGGCATGCTTCAGTTTTCTCAGACCCACATTACTTTTTCAAATAAAACAATAAACAGGTTGACAATCTTTTCGAATAGAAGCTTCTTATTCAAATAGCTACCATCATTAACCTATTATATGAATTTCTTGCTTCTCAGTTAGGTAAAGTTAATAAATTATCTTCTACTGTTTTAGAGAATTTAGGCTGCATTCTGTATTCTTAAATCACGTTGAGAAAGGAAAGTGCAGAATTTGCATTTGTGGAGTATTGTCACAATATTCCTTTTTTTAAATTGAGTAATTTGTACATGGATACATAAAGAAGTGTATATAAAAGCAACTACAAGCACATTTATGTATAAAACCTGTAGTTAATTTTCTCTCCTATAATCAAATTCATAAGATTACACATATATAAATTAAATTCTTTACCAAATATTGGAAGCACTCCAACATATAATACTGTTTTCCTGCCTTGGATAATTGTTAGATTTAGATCCCGTTATAGTGGTCTTCAAGTGGTTTAGAAATATAGAAAACACAGCATGTTAAATGCCTATAAATAACCCAGTCAATTACATTAAATTGTTAATTTGTATAGCTACCAATTCCTGTGCAATAAGTGGCTGGGCCCTGTTGGTTGATACCCTGAAGCTCAGGTATTAACACTGAATTTGAAGTGCTTGGTTTACTTTTTCTCCATTCATAATCACTAGTGGTTGAACAAAGCTAAAAATTTGAATATATTTACCTTGTTTAGAAATTCAAAATGAACAATAAAAATATTTGAAGTTAATTATATTCTTCTGTTTATCATTTCTGATTATTGGATTATGTCTATTTCATGCTGTTTAGTAGCTAATCTGAAACATTTTCCAAACTAAACAACTGGCTAAATGTAAGAATATGTCTAATGGAATTGAGTGTTTTATTTGATCAGAATCATGATTTGCTAAAGTTGGCTTGGTGCTAAACACATTTATTTGAAACTCAAATAGCTGTCTTATTGTAAATGTGTAGCAGACAGAGTTCAGGCAAAATCCATTTTCAGGATGGTGTGCCTCAAAGCCATTTGAAAGACCAAAGTTTAATATTGGATTCATTTTGGAAATTCTATCTGCCTTCTTGAGTGTTAGGTAGAATAGAATTCATCAGAAACCAGTTGAGCACTAATGATATAGACCTATATGGTTCTATCACTTTATAAATCAACCAAAAGCACTTAAACATTCAGACTCGTTTTCAGAATAGGTTTTCTCCTCACCTTTTAGTAGAATAGGTTAGATTAAAATGAAGGGTGGGGAAAGGAAACAATCTTAAACCTGTAATGACACTTTAAATTTTATTTCAGAACCACTCATATTGAATATGAAAATAAGGGAACATACACAAAATGTTTTATCTAAGGCTCCATCTCTAGGTATAATTCTTCATGTAAAAAGACTTTTTGTCTTTAGGGGAAAAGATCACATTAGATAAGATTTTTAACATTATCAAACTAGCTTTGAATTATCTGATGGATCTTGTCTGTAGTTTTAAAAATCCACTGTTTGTGCATTTTTAAACATGATTTTTTTGGGAAAAAAATGGTTTTACTCAAGAAAATTGGGAAAATAATGCTACCAAATTTAATCCCTAACTCAATAACATTCAATATTATTTTTCGATGGACACTTAGGTTGCTTGCATGTCCTGGCTATTGTAAACAGAGCTGCAATGACCATCAGGGTTCATGTGCTTTTTGAATTATGGTTTTCTCTGGGTAGATGCCCAGTAATGGGATTGCTGGATAAAGAAGATGTGGTACATATATACAATGGAATATTACTCAGCCATAAAAAGGAATGAAATTGGGTCATTTGTAGAGATGTGGATGGGCCTAGAGACTGTCATACAGAGTGAAGTAAGTCAGAAAGAGAAAAACAATTATCGTATATTAATGTATATATGTGGAATCTAGAAAAATGGTACAGATGATCTTATTTGCAAAGCAGAAGTAGAGACACAGATGTAGATAACAAATGTATGGATACCAAGGGGGAAAGGGGGGGTGGGGGGAATTGGGAGATTGAGATTGACATATAAACGTTATTGAGAGTACATATAAAATAGATAACTAATGAGAACCTACACTATAGCACACAGAGCTCTACTTGATGCTCTGTGGTGGTGGTGACCTAAATGGGAAGAAAATCCAAAAGAGAGGGGATGTATGTATATGTACAGCTGATTCACTTTGCTATACAGTACTATACTCCAATAAAAATTATTTTAAAAATACTATTTTTGGGACATTCAATTATACATTATATGTAAACTAAATTGACTCTTACGTTGAGTTTGAACAATGTGAATACAATTGAGTATTTAAGAATTTAGAGTATTTAAGAATTTAGCTACATGAGAAAACTTTACTTTGGGTATTCTACCTCTACATCAGATTAAAAATTCCTTGAAGGTGGATTACATGGGGTTTTTTGCTCCTGAACAACAAGTTATTTGGCTCCTCAAGTTTTAGCATAATATTCTACACTTAATAGAGAATCAAGAAATAATTTCTGATATACAGAATATGAAGCTAATGAATGATGATATCTGGGGATTATGTCCATCTGACCCTTTCCTCATGCCTTTAGAGGAAAATTAAAGGTATTATTAATGATGAGGCAGCAAGAAGCAAGAAAGTACTGTTAATTCTATTTTGTAAACTGATTAACAATATGGCTATTACATTATTTTATCAAAGTCGTATAGCAAGTCAAGGCAGAGAGAGAAGCATAATCTACACGTTCTTAGTCTCAATTCTCACTTATAATAGACTGCCATTCTCTTCCACTTTCTGGGAAAGGGGTGATTAATATGTCAAAAGAAATTTATATGTAGTGCTAAACACTTGTAAAAATATTTTTTCCTTACATTTTCCACAATTGTACTATAGAATTGTATTGTAGAAATGCTATTGATGACAATACCTTCCATGGATTTTATAAATATCTCACCAAGGCAAAGAAAACTAATGACATTTGATAAGGAAATAAAACAGATTTATTCGTCAAGAACATTTTGTTTGTAAGCTACTCCTACATTCTCTCTCAACATCCGAGTTTATATAATAAGCTCAATTTTGAATAAGGAATGAAGAAAAGGGCCAATGGCAAAAGTAATAACAACAAAGAATATTGAAATTAATAATGTTAAATGGAAATACAAAAATAAAATAATGGGTGTAAATCTGGGAAGATAATCCAGGAATCTAGCAGAGTGCTGTCTACTGTCTCTTCAGGAAGCAGAAGTAGGACAAATTCCTCCCACAAGTTCTTCCTAATTTTGTACAATCAAAAGGTAGAAATGCTTGCCCTTCACCCCCCCTTTTTTTTGTTATTCCTTCTCCACTTTACTTCCTTTGACTTTCCCATATGTCTCTGTATGTTCACTTGGTTCAGTTTTTGAGCTCTTTGAATGACAGGGAGTTTATAAATTTTATTAACCAAACAATAGGGAATATGAAGAAACAATAACATAGCTATATTGAGAAGAGAGCAAAAACAGAAGGAAATAAGCAGATCTGTTTAATTGGGTGTGTGATTTTCCTGTTGTAGTTACTTGCTTTTTAGTAACATGACTGAATTCAACAATGACTACTATCCCTTACAAATAGACAAATCATCAAAAGTCACTTTGGGTTCAATGCAGTAAACTGGATGTGTAGTACTATCACATAGAACTTCTTACTAGCTTGGAAAGAATAAATTTGGAGGGATTACAAGGCGAAAACCATAGAGAAACTCAGGATATGAAGCTTTATACTCTTTCTCCCACTACCCTCAACTATACAATAGAAACATTCCCAACACACACTATCAGAATATTAGAAGAAGCCTTAAAAAATCTTTAAAGAAGTGTATTAACAAATGCCTTAAAGAAATTTTATTAAATCCAGAATGCTTTTAATTTATGATTTTTTCACTTATATTAATTTCAAGAACTGTAGTAATCTCAGAAGAAGAAATCTCAAACAAAATTCAATTGCTTTATAAAATAAGCTCATAGTCTTAATAGTTATTTAGCGTCTTTCTCACTTGTTGAAATTCAACAAGTTATTTCTGACATCTGCATCTGTCCTTTGGAGTTACTCCACAGTTCATCAAGATAAACTCATTCATTATCTTGAGAATAAGTGAACACAATAGATGAGGTACTGATAACTGATTAGTCACTCCTGTGTATATATCAGAATAGTATCAAGGGTTAGTATCTGTATTTTTTTCTTATAAAATGACTAGCTTCTTACGTGTGAAAAATATTTCAAAAGAATCCTAAAATAAGAAGGAGAAAATACATAGAACTCCATCTTTAAAAAAATGTTTTTTTGAATTTCCAATTTTAAGTTATTGGTCTTTTTCCTTGTTGAAAGAACAAATATTTGCTTATTGAAACAAATATTAATGATCTTAGATGTACATTAAAAACTACGAATGCTATATTAGCAATTAGTCTATCAACTCATATGACAGATTCAAGATTAAGTTTTTATACCTTCCATGACATTTTGAAGTAGATCATTTTTATAGTGTGGGAAAGAGAAGAAAAGGAAAGGTCATAGAATTCTTATCAGTCAGTCATATTGTCCTGTAAAATAGAAATGTCTGTTTAATGTCAGTGAACAACTCAGATTGGGCTTCATGGATTATTTGTTAGAACAAAGCATCTTTACCTCATTTTACACCTCAAGGCTTATAATCCTTTAAACTTTGCAATAATAGAATACTCAGTCACTAGGTAGATCCTCTGTGCAAGAGAAGTTATTTCCACTTTCCAAACCTCCTCCTCTCATAATATCAATAAAATCTGCACAGATCCAAGAACCAATAGATTTATCAGACTGTCTTCTGAGAAAGTAAGACTTTGTATTGAAAAATTTACCTGTGATGCATAGAATTATATGTTTAAGTGAAAACATAGGCATACATAGTAGACTACAATAAATATTTAACAAATGCTTGTGTATCCTGACTTCTTACAGAACAATTATATATTCCTCTCAAATTCTATTAGATTTGTTTTCTTGATGTTCAATAATTCATTCTAGTCAAGGAGACTATCTTAGTCCATCCTTATGGTGGCAGCCATAGACATTTAGTTATTATATGACTAGATTATGCTTTAATTCACTGTTATATCACAGATTTGTTTGTTTGTTTGTTTGTTTGCGGTTCACGGGCCTCTCACTGTTGTGGCCTCTTCCGTTGTGGAACACAGGCTCTGGACGCGCAGGCTCAGCGGCCATGGCTCACGGGCCCAGCCGCTCCGCGGCACGTGGGATCTTCACGGACCGGGGCATGAACCCGCGTCCCCTGCATCGGGCAGGCAGAATCTCAACCACTGCGCCACCAGGGAAGCCCTATCACAGTTTTTAACAGGCATCTTTCTACAGGTATTCAAACCTTAAAGAAAATGACCTAGGGTATATTTTTCCTATAGAAAATGTTTTGTGTGGCACCCATTAAGACATAATTCTTTTTAATTGATTTTGTACTAACTTTATGTTAATTGGGGGTAAAAAGAACTGGGTTTTATTAAATCACTTTCAAATTATTCATTTGAAGTATCTACTTATATGTCTTTTGTGCTAAAATAATCTCTTCTATCTTTAGATACACTTAAAATTCTCTTTTACATCCTTAAGTATATGTTGAATTACTCCTGTACCTTGCTTTATAAAATAGATTTTTTAGTTATTTGCATATGTGGCCATATTTGTGTTTGTGTTTGGCCAAGCTCAGCCATAAACCATGTTACTGCTGGTGATAAATGTCATATTAATCAACAATCATATAAATAACTTATTCATAGACGAGTAACACATTAAGTAATTTAAGAAATTGTAGAAAATTAGATGTCATTATACATTCACATAGTTTGATGCAATTAAATGTTTGATGTTAACCATGACACTAATAGTTAATAAAGAGTTTTGTTTTGTTTTGTTTTGTTTTTTCCCTTCAGATGCCTTTACAGTCTTCTAATGCAACAAAAAATCTGGCAGTTAGAAAGAAAAGAATAAAACATTCTGGAGAAAATAAAGGGCACCTGAAATCATAGTCTAAAATCTGAGAGGATTCTGGGTAGAAATGGATTTCCTAAGTATATCTGTGTGCAAAAGAAAGCAGCTAACCCTCAGGAACACCATTTATACTAGGGTTTTATACCAGGCTTATGACACCAGGTTTGTGTCACAAGGTATTTTCCATTGTTTGCAGTTGAGGATCCTGGACTACTAGATGGCAGGGGGTCAAATCTACATTCTATTTTATGACCTCATGGATTCTACTTTTTTAAAATAATCTGACTTTGGGCAAAATGTATATTTTTATATAAGAAAAACTCTTTATAATTTATGCACATTATCTGTATTGTAGTATAAACATGCTAGATTCCACAAAAATATCAATATTTGAGTCTTTAATTGATTTTCAAATCAAAGATTATTTATAGTTTTCTTATTTTCTTCAAGTGGCATCATTTTGGGGCTTAAATCTATCCTTGAAGACAAACATTGTATTAGGTTAAGGCCATAGAGATTACATGAAACAGGAAGGCATACATTTGAGCCAGAGAGAAATTTAAAAACAGAACAATGGTTGATGTCAGTCAGAGCCCCATTTTCACTTCAGAGCATGAGCTTTCTTTTTAGGGTAATTTATAGTATCTACTCTCCCCAGCCAGACTCTAACATTTATCTGTTCTTTTGTACAACACTCTCATCTGAATTCCTCAAGCTCAAGCAAAGAGGTTGTTTAAGTAATTGAAGGAGGCTTGTCATTTCATGTCTGACAACCTCTGATGGTGAACCTGTGAGCTACCAGCAACCAATGATTCAGCCCCTGACTTGTTCACAAAATCAAAAGGAAAAACAAAATACAAAAATAAATATTAAATATTTTAAGCCAAGGGCTCTGCTAAGCTAGCAAATAGCAGTATAGGATTCTAATTCTGGTTTATTTGACTCTACAAGCCCAGGAACTCCACCAATATGCTGTACTACTTTCTCTTCAGTAACCTTCAAAAATCAGAGTTAAGAGATTAAGACCGTTCATCTATCATATGTTTCAACTCATGGAAATCAAACCCAACAAATGATAATGGAAAAATAAAGTATGGGACACTGATCATAGTCAGCACCATTGGCTTCTTGACAGTAGTGAAATTTTTCTGCACAGTTGCTCTCCTAAAGAGAAGCATTCATTCTAAAAAGAACTCTAAACATCTTAAATATATGGGGATTAGTACATAATTGCAGCTCAGTGCATGTGGCTGTAGCTGGTAGAGTTCATAGGATCTCAAACATGGTAACTTTCTGCTTAGATCTTTGTGAAATATACCTTAACACACATATTTAGATGGTTAAAGGCATTGTATACTTATATATCTAAGAATTAGATTTTTTTACAATTTAAAACATTTGAGTATACAAACAAAAATTGTCATTATCTAGGCTATATAATGATCTAAATATTCATTATTTGGATGCCCACATTAGAATATTAGTTCTATCAAACGATGAATTCTTGCTTTGCTTTGGTTTTAACTGATGTGTCTTCATGGCATACAACAGTTTTTAACACACAACAGATGATGAATAAATATTTGTTGAATGAATAAAAATAATTTTTATGGATTTTAGTTGATGATTAAATTTAAGTTAACTATATAAAGAAATTTGAAAATTAATTCAAAAGTAGATTGTATGATAATTGGAACCATGCCCTATCCTTCCTGGCAAATATAATTTCTGTCTATGTAAATATTTTATTAATGTCTAAAAACATTTGCTATCTCTTTCCTAACTTCGGAAAAAAATTGTAGTTCATATAAGTTCCTATAGACCTGCATTTATAACTTGAATACAAATGAAGCAGGAAAGCTTATCAGTAAGTGTGTAAAAATTGTAGACCTGTGACCATTTATCTTGTTACATTTATTTTTATGCTACTGTACTTCAAAACATGTCCATTCTACCCATATCATACATTATTCTCTTCTTTTGTCATGAAATATTTGTGCACTGATAGACAATGAAAATTGGCATGTTTCTCTAGGTTTTCCATTTCACTGCTGGCAGCTTTTGAACTTATACAGACTACTTTGCAATTCAAAGGGAAAGAAAGAACATGTGAGTTGATTTCAAACTTCTGAGTAACCATTGTTTGGCAAGATGTTTACTTACTGTGATCACAGTTCCATTGTTCTTCAGTCCTAAGAGACAATAATCCCTAATCAGGTACATCTGTTTCAAGAACTAAAATTACCTCTACTTTACAAGACTCACTTTCTTTGAACCATCCTTTCAATTGAATTCTACCCCAGTGAAACTCTTTTGTGTTGGTTCACAAATAAATAATTTCAAATTTCCTTACCTTCAGAATAAACTGCCCAAGAATGACTCAGACTGGGTTCAACTAAAGGATGACCTAATTTAACTTCATGTAAACTAATAATATTTAATTTTTTTGAAAATTATTTTGTTTCACCTAAATCTGTAATGTGCATTTAATAGTAAGTTTTTTTTCCATTTCTTTAGCTATCTTTAAAATTCAAGTTGATTAGTTTTCTAAGATCTGTAACTATGTAATTTCACCTTAAGAGTTATCAATGTTATTTATAGTGTAATACTAATTACATTACTTTTACATTTGAATAGTGTACACTGGACTTGGGCCAAATTTTGTAACTCAGTGATCAGACACTGCATGCTCATTTACTGCAAGTATCATATGAATCACAGTTATCTGAGGTGAAATGCATTTTTCTTCAATTGCCTTCATAATTCTCCACTGTGATTTCTCCCTTCATCTGGACAAATCTGATTGATGTGGAACTTCCATGGTGTTGGCTACAGGAGAGGTTCATACACCCTGAATTACTGGCACATCAACTATTGATTTACTGATGTTTTGGTTCCTTAAGATCATCATTCCACACCAAAATGTTGCCTACAAAGCATTACATAGATTATGGAGAAGAGCTGTGAAGTGTTTATATATATAAAAATCTCTATTTTCAGACAGTGGGAAATTGGGGAGAGTAACTCAATCCAACTAGATGATCACACCATCAATTGGGGAGAAAGCTATTTCCAGTTGCCTTAAATTGGACAGGGTAATTTTCTTTATTATCATCAAGATTTTCTACTTTATACAATAAAAAGATACTGACTTTGAAGATGTGGTATGTTACTTTCATACTCCATCTGTTGACCTTACATTTTAAATTAATTGGGGCTCATGCCTAGAGTTAACCCTTTCTAAAAAAGCCATAAAATTTTAGAGAGGAAAGGGATATTAAAAATTAGAGACTGACCTAACTCTGTCATTTGACAAATGAGAAAACTGATGTCAAGTGTGTTTTGATTACCCAGATTTACATGAACTAGAACTGGAACTGAAATGTGGGTCTCTCAATTCACAGTCTAGG
Source organism: Pseudorca crassidens (assembly GCF_039906515.1). Taxonomy (NCBI): domain Eukaryota; kingdom Metazoa; phylum Chordata; class Mammalia; order Artiodactyla; family Delphinidae; genus Pseudorca; species Pseudorca crassidens. The sequence goes on along the minus strand of NC_090317.1, from coordinate 53,524,001 downwards.
GCACTTTCTACTCTATTAAACTCTCCTTATTATTAACTATGTCTTGCACATTTTATTAGAAATAAAGTATTTAGTGTAGGATTTTGTTTTCATCACTAAGACAAGTGTTGGTGTTGACATATATAGTCAAAGAGGAAAGAAAATGGTTGAAATTAGGTGAATTTATAATAAAGGCACCAAGGAAAATCATCAAACATTAGTAGATACTCAGTGAAAAAAAGGAGTTCAGTGTGGTAGAGTTTTAAACGACTTGATAATGTGAGGTCAATCAGTAAAATAATGACAATGATCTTCTTATGTGGCTTATAACCTAGCACTGCAGATCAACCTGAAAGAGAAACAGCAAGATGTTGTGAACAATAGCAGCATCACTGAAATAAATTGTCCCTATTTATCTAGTCGGTAATTAGAGTTCTAATTAATTAGTAATTTTTATTGATTTCACTTTCTAAAAGGAACTGCTAGTCTTGTAATCTTTATCTCCCTTGACATCCAATAAAATCTACGCTGATTACTTTGCAGGAAAAAAAAAAAAAGAGTTGTTGAAGTAGAATCTCCTATATTAAAAATAATGCAAAGACGAAATAAACAAACAAAAAATCTCTTTACTATCTGAAGGCACAAGTAAAAGATACAGTTTTGAGCTTTATTACCATAATATATTATTAAAACATGACATCCTGAATGGTTTTGTCATTTATTAACTGCAGTTTAAACTGTCTTTGTAAATTTCTGAGAATCCTTGCATTTTTTGCAAATACCATATGATCTAATAAAGATACTCTGTGTTCTATATCTGTCTCATAGACATCTAGTTTGGTCCTGACCGAGCATTAGCAGCCTAAGGATCCATTTAGAAGGATACAGGGAGAGAATATAGATTTATATTGCAGTATTTTTTGAACATTTGTAACTGATCACTGCCATCAGAGAAATGTGCCACCCAATCTTGGGACTGTGCAAATATACAATTTCACAAATCTCCATATAATCCTTGTGAATTCAAAAAGACACTTTAAATGTTGCCTTAAATACACCAAGTGTTGCTATTTCTGTAGCCTCATATATCAGCTGGCTGGCAGAGAAATTCATATATAGAATGAAAGAATAGCTCCTGTTGTCTCTTTTGATTACACCACCAGGAGCTCCTTCTATGTCAGTACTCCTGGTAAAAGCTTCAACTTTTATTCCCTAGAGGAAACACTAGGAGATAATTTGGAGAGCAAAGCAGAAGTTGTAACATTTTTCTCTGCTTCTTTCATGCACTAGGAATTCATTTACTTTATTCACAGACTGGCCTTGCTTTGCCAGCAAAGAAACTAGAATTTATATTGCTTTATAAAAAGGATCCATTAACAACACTAAAAAGTTCCATGTCTCTAAAAATGTGGTGTGTAATTACCTAATACTAAATTATTTAAAGAAGAAAAAACTACCAAATTTAGCTCTAATATACCTGGCTATATGTCATATAAATTCCATTAAGTTAACTATTTATCCTAAGCTTACAATTATTAAGTGATTCACCCTCCAAAATATTTCCCCTATAGTTACAACATAGTTTAGAGTAGAATCATCTTGTCATAATAAAATTTCTAATCAATGTACTCGCCTCTTGATACAGGAAACAACAAATGCAACAAGAATATAATCGCGTAAGTGAAAGTAGAAAACAAGTTTGATCTGGGTGGTGCCTTTTTTACAGGAGGTAATGACATTTGTTTGTTGTATTACCATTTTGGTATTGTTTCCATAATCACTGAGCAAGAAAATGAAATAGCTTAAACTATGTATCTTTCAACCCTAATAGAATAAATACAGCCAAACTATTAACAAATGTGCCACAGGGTATTTTACTGGGGAATTTCTGTGATCTTCAGAGTAAGGTCTTTGGCCATGTCAGTTCCCCTAGTTATCTACTTAAAGTGAATGTCATTCATACAGCAATTACTATTGTACAAAGATGGTACATAAAGATGCCCACTCTGGATGATTCGGAGACCATAATGCAGATGGTTATTGTTAAAGACAGCAGGAAATGCTTCTCTTTGCAGGGAATGTGGCTCCTATGGAACAGTGAAACTAAAGTACTGAGTGCCTAATGTAGGCGACTCAGGATGGAGCCAAGTTTCAAAAACTCACTTTGATTCTCAGCGGAGAGTAGTCAGTTTTTTGCTGAATGAATCACCCAAAGCATTATTGGTTAGATTTATCTAAAAACAGAAAATGTAGGCCATTAATTAGAAGTCATGGTGATCGTTTTGCTTTATTCTAAAAACGCAGTCGAATGTGATTACCAAAATTGAAGGTCTGGAGGAATCTTTTAAAAGCAAGAATGTTCATGTCCTAATATTGTCTTTGCCATTAACTCTTATAATTGAGGATATAAATTACCTCAGTTACCCAATTTGGAGAAAAATTAATCCAGCGTTTCTGTTACCCTGTTTTATCTGAATTAATCTCATTAATTATAGATATGCTTTTCTTTATTTTATTTTGTAGTTTTTCAGTCTTCTGCCTGTTTTTTAATACTTAAGAGAATTGAAGATGTTGAAAGCTAATTTTCAGGGATGTATGTTACTTTTATTTATTTTATTTTATTATTTTACTTGCAGATAGAGTTTTAGTCACAGGCAGTGACTGTAGGAATAAAATGAGAGGTTTGGAGGGTAGGGGAAGGGAGATATTTGGGGCATGTAGGCAGTGTAGAATGACAAGAATTTGTGATGTCTTATTAAGGGGCAAAGGTTAAGGAACCACAAAAGACAGAAAACATGAAGTACAAGGATAAGGCTGGGACAAAGGCAATATGGATTATGTTTCTGATATGTTGATTTTGAAATGTTTATGAGCAGTCAGTTGGACATCTTCTGTATGTAGTTGGAAAACAATATTGGTTTAAATCTCAAAAGTGACATCTAACTAGGCTGAAGATAAATGTTTGAAAGCCATTTGTTAGAGGCAATAATTGAAGTTGCGGAGTAGAGAAAGATTCTAGAGCCTCTTAATATACATATTCATTCATGTATTCAACAAAGAATTTTGACTGCCAATTATGTGCCACACACAAAATGATAAGATATCACATTCATGTTATTGAAATCACAAAGATGTTGAAAGTATGCATTCATTTAAAGTAGAATCTGTATTTTTGGCCATGGCCAGATCCTTTTAGGTACTGGATTTATACTTTTCAGTCTTTTATGAAAAACAATCTTATAATACTTCAGGTAAGGTATATATATATATATATTTATATTTATATAACAGAAATATATATATATTTCTGTTATACACTTACGGTTGTTTGCTTCACTGAACTTTGTTCTAACACAGGAATTTGATTATTTGGATATTTCTCTGTCTGTCCATAATCACCCATGGTTTATATTGTGACTTAAAGAAACTTAGTATTCCTCCTAGCTCTGAAGTTACCAGCAACACAATCGGGGACTCAAACAGACATGAGAAAATACTCTATTGTGCTCACAGATAGAGACAAAAGTGTGATATTGGGCAAACAGAATAACATTTTATCCCACGTCCATTAGCTCCTCTTATTTTCTTTTAGCATCTAGAATCTGATATCTATAAGTTCTTCTATTCGTTTATTACAAATTCTGCTCATAAGGGATGTGCTATTAGTCTTACAAGAAGTTTATATTTCAGGCTGTAGAGTCTTAAAGCAAGGACATTTATGGTTTCATCAATTCTCACTAACCTGTAGTCCTGCAGCCTTATAATCTGATTCCCATGAAAAGCTGTCATCAGAAGGCAGTAAGTAAAGTGTACATTTTCCCTGGAAATTGATTGTCACACATTGTTTAGTGGTGGTGTCTCATGCCTGGGGCAGGAATGGCTATTCTTCATTGCATCTCATTTGTGTTCTTTGATACTAACTGCCCTTTGTTAGAAAAAGTATATATTTATGTGATAAGTTTGGGAATGAAGGAAGATAAACATACATTTTGTGTGAGCAGATTATCTCTACCTTTTGGGTTGTTCAGAAGGGACTGATTATTTATAATCATCACTAATAAAGTCAAATTTGGGATCTCATTATTTAAAGTTACTGATCACTAGGAAAGAAAATGCAAGTGAGAATGAATTGTACTTAAAAGTCTATAGGCTACTACATTAGTTTAAAACATCCAAATAGATTTTGCACAACAATTAAGGATAAATGTATCCCTTGGTACATATACTCAGTGAACAGCTTGGATTGCTGCATTCAATTTCTTACACAATACAATAAAAGCAAACTAATTGAAGTTAAACATTAGTCTAAGTCAAAGTTCATGACTCGATGATAAAATTCAGTGGATCAAAAACCAGTGTTTCCAGCTGACTTAACATCTGATTCATTTCATGACACAATAGATTTGATTGGCTCTGCCGTTTAAGATTTACAGAGCCAGCAAATGAGCTAAAATATGTACACAATCTGCAAGTATAAGAAGTCTGTCTCTCCATCACTGCATTTTGGGCTATGTGCATGGTAACTAGATCTTATTGGAACAAGCAAACAAAAGTGTTTCTTAAAACACAATATTGCTCCATTAAAAAAAAAAAAAAACAGTCGTTCTGCTCCTCCTCAGTGACTTGCACCCAGCACATACTTTTTAAATGAGTTGTCTGTAAGCGCAAACAAACCTATTTTTCTAAGCATAAAAAAAAAATCTTTCAATCAAATTTCATTGCTAGGATCCTTATTTTCTCACTCCTTAGGGAATCATTTTTACAAATTATCTACATTTGAAAGATCTGAAGTCTACGTTTTATGAAGCTTAAAATATACCTCATTTTGAAACTACGTAGATTTTTTTAATAGTTTAAAAGTATGTATAGTTTATTTTTAAATTTTTTATTAGAGTATAGTTGATTTACAATGTTGTGTTAGTTTCTGCTGTATGGCGAAGTGTATCAGTTATACATATACATATATCCATTCTTTTTTAGATTCTTTTCCTATATAGATCATTACAGAGTATTGAGAAGAGTTCACTGTGCTATACAATAGGTCCTTATTAGTTATCTATTTTATATATAGTAGTGTGTATGTGTCAATCCCAATCTCCCAATTTATCCCTCCTCCACCTCCCCCACCCACTCCCCCCCCCCGCCCCCGGTAACCATAAATTTGTTTCCTACATCTGTGACTCTATTTTCTGTTTTGTAAATAAGTTCAAGAGTACAAATAAAACTATATAGATTCTAATTGTTTCCTTTTTTGAAGTGCTTGTACAGTACTTTTATCATTTTGTGAAAGTGAAATATAGCTTTATCTCTTGCTTTTCTTATGCTACTTTTCTGTAGCATAAAATTATTTTAGGGCAATAGATTCATTTCATTTCTATTTCTACAACATTTGAAAGACTGGAATATTTTAATACTCAAAATATTTTGAATTTGTCCAATATATTACGTGTAAGATGAATGAATAGAATTGTCTTTTCTAGGAATTGAGCTTACCTAAACTGGATGTCCATAAATCAGGTAAGCAATTCTAAAATGAGGGGATTATTTAAAAATATAGCTGAGAAAAAAATTGGACATCAGCTCAAAATGCTGTTTCAGTATTTCTGGTCTAAACTAAAGCTTAAATTTCTCCCCTTCATCTTGTAGTTTAAAAAAAAATACCAGCAAAACTGCCTTCGTGTAGCTTTTTCTTTCTTTTCTTTTTTTCTCTAACTTCTACTACATCATACATATTTAAAAAGACATTGCATCATTAGTCGGTCAACAAAATCTCTTTACTGTCTATATGCTCTGGGCACCATTCTGGGCACTGTAGGTCTTCATTAGGTCACTAAAGTGTCATTCATATTAAAACTAATGGGTTGAATCATGCAAAAGTAAGCATTTTGCTCTTCTGTTCACACATTTCCAAGAACTGCTGGAAAATATATTTTTTAAATGGCCTGTCTGGGACCATGGCAAACTCATGCTGTCAGGGTTCTTGGTGCCTCTGGGCAGTATTTTTATTAGTCCTCTTATTATTTCTTATCACATTATCCTCAGAAGCTGATTCAAACTTTTTCAGTCTTTTCAAACTCCGAGTCCTACCCTATGCCACTTAACGATTTGCCAGATGTTATCTCAACTGCTATCTTCTTTAGAAGATTAAGATAATTTAACTTGGGTTTTCTCCTCTACACTTCAGAATATTATTGAATCTTTCCTTTCACTGTCTTTTCTTGTTTTTATCTTTGAAGAAAATATATATCTCTCCTTTGAATTCCCCCATTTTGCATCTTTAAGTCATTATTCTATTTGGTCTTCCTATATCTTTATGCACAATCAATCAGGTCCTCATTAGTTTAAAAAACAAACAATTCTAAATGTCTTAAGCCCTGCTTTTCCTTCAGACTTATGCCCAAACTCTTCACTTTCTTTTGTCTTCAAATTATTTAAAAGATCATTCATTCCATAACTGCTACCAGAAGACATCAACTCATAAACTTTGTGAAACCTGGAATTATTTTTCACAATTTTATCATTTTATTCTTAAAGGGAACCAGTGGTTACCAATATCAGCTGATTTTTCTCAGTTCATAGCTTCTTGAAAATCACTGTTTTTTTAGTTTTTGTTGTTGTTGTCGTCTTGTTTATCTTTTTTTTCTGTCCCGTTTTATATGACTCCCTCCTCTACTGTAACATTTTTAAAGATTGTGCTAAAACACAAATAACATAAAATTTACCTTCTTAATCATTTTTAACTATACAGTTCATGAGCTGTTTTCTCACTCAACTGATTGTGTCCTTTGATGCACAAAAGATTTACATTTTAATGTAGTCCAATTTATGTATTTATTCTTTTGTTGACTGTACTTTTGCTGCCTTATCCAAGAAAGTTGCCAAATCCAAAGTCATGAAGATTTTCCTCTATGTTTTCTTCTAAGTATTTAATAGTTTTACCTCTTATGTTTAGGTCTTTGATCCATTATGAGTTAATTTTGGTATAGGATGTAAGGTAAGGGCCTACCTTCATTATTTTGCATATGGATATCAATATTTCCCAACATCATTTGTTGAAAAGACTGTCCATTCCCCATTAACTGGCCTTGGCACACTTGCATTTGACTGTATATGTGAAGGTTTTATTTCTGGACTTATTTATTCTATAGGTTTACTCTATTCCATTGGTCTTCATATCTATCTTTATGCCAGTAATACACTGTTTTGATTACCGTAGCTTTGTAATAAGTTTTGAAATCAAGAAGTGTGAGACTTCCAACTTTGTTCTTTTCTAAGATTGTTCTGACTCTGTGGAGTTTCTTGAGATTCCCTATGAATTTTAGGATGGATTTCTTTATATAGGCAAAAAATATAGGATTTTAATAGGGATTTCATTGATTCTATAGATCACTTTAGGTATTATTGACACCTAAATAATATTAAGTCTTCCAATCCATAAACATAAAATGTCTTTTCATTTCTTTGTGTCTTCTTTAATTTCTTTCAGTAAAATTATGTAGTTTTTGGTGCATAAGTCTTTCACCTCCTTGGTTAAGTTTACACAAAAGAATAGTTTTTTATACTATTGGGAATGAAATTGTTTTCTTAATTTCCTTTTTAGATTGCTCATTGTTACTGTATAGAAACTAAACTGATTGTTGAGTGCTAGTTCTGCATCCTACAACTTTGCTGAATTTGTTTATTAATTTTAACATTTTGTGCGATGTGGAATCTTTATGGTTCTTTTTTTTTTTTTGCGGTACGTGGGCCTCTCACTGTTGTGACCTCTACTGTTGTGGAGCACAGGCTCCGGATGCGCAGGCTCAGTGGCCATGGCTCACGGGCCCAACCACTCCGCGGCATGTGGGATCTTCCCGGACCGGGGCATGAACCCATGTCCCCTGCATCAGCAGGCAGACTCTCAACCACTGTGCCACCAGGGAAGCCCTATGGTTCTTTAATGTAGGTTCATGTAGACTTACAAACAGAGATAATCTTTTCTTTTCCTTTCCAGTTGATTGCCTTTTACTTCTTCTTTTTGGCCTGATTGCTCTAGTTAGGACTTCCAGTACTATATTGAATAGAAGTGGTAGAAACAAGCTTCCTTGTCTTGTTCCTGATCTTAAAGGGAAAGCTTATAGACATTCACCATTGAGTGTGATGTTAGCTGTTGGATTTTCATATGTGGTCTTTATAATGTTGAAATTATTGCCTTCTATTTCTAGTTTATTGAGCAATTTTATCATGCAAGGGTGTAGAATTTTGTCAATGCTTTTTCTGAAGCAAATGAGATTTGTTTTCCCTTCATTTTGTTAATTTGGCATATTATATTGATTGATTTTCATATGTTGAGCCATCTTTGCATTCCAGGAATAATTCCTGCTCAGTCTTGGTGTGTAATCCACTTAGTGTGCTATTGAATTCTGTTTTCTAGCATTTTGTTAAGGATTTCTTCATTAATGTTTATCAGGGATATTGCTCTATAATTTTCTTTTCTTGTGATGTCTTCTGTCTAGCTTTTGCATCAGGGTGATAGCTTCCTCATAGAATGAGTTGACAAGAATTACCTCCTTTTCAAATTTTTGGAATATATTCAGGAGAATTGGTATAATATTTTTTTTTGGTATAATTCCTTTTAAAATATTTTTAAAAACTCACCAGTGAGGCCATCTGGTCCTGGGCTTTTCTTTGTTGGGAGATTTTAGACTACTGATTCAATCTTCTTACTCATTATAGGTCTGTACATATTTTCTATTTCTTTATGACTTAACCTTGGTATGTTGAATGTTTCTGAAAATTTGTCCATTTCATCTAGGTTACTGAAATTTTTAACATACATTTGTTCATAGTACACTCCTACAATCCTTATTTCTGTAAAGTTGGTTTCAATATCCTTTTTTCATTGCTGATTTTAGTTATTTGAGTATTGTCTCTTTTTTTCTTAGTAAATCTAGCTAAAAGTTTGCCAATTTTTTGGTGATTTTGAAGAACATGGTTACAAGTACTGCTTTTAGTGGCCTCTAACTTGATAGCCAAACTATTACATCATTCCCATCAATACTCTGAGTCAGGAAAGACAGAATCACATATTTTGGGTAGCCCCTCCTCCTCAAAAGCCAGAATGTTGAAAATAATTTTGACACTTTTCCTTCATTCCTGAGTGAGCAACTGGGAGTAGGACTGCTTCCTCTTTACTGTACACCACTGGAGAAGGAATGGGGCAAAAATAAGCAAAAATGTCACGAATTCCCTACTGTTTTGAGTGTGGATTTTTCTTGGTTGGGCATTCACTTGTTAGATGCATATTCTTAACTGTTTTCTAGAGCTCCAACAAAGCTACTTTCTTAAGTATGTTGTCATTTACTTTGGTATTTCACTGGGGAAATGAGAACCTGAAACATCCTAGTCAATCGTCTTATCATCTAGCTGATATCTGAAATCATCAGCCTACATCCTTCATTCTTAGATTTTGTTTCTTTTACTCCTCTGACCATTCCTTTTCTATCCTTGATTCTCCTATCTCCCATTCTATCCCATTTTCAAAACTCTTAGTAAAAAATACTCCCTGAAGTTAGTACTCAGTAAGTACTAGATTTTTTAAAAATCACCTTCTTCTACACTTCTTCAATTGGAACTGACTCCTTAAAGTGTAGGTGACTTCTCTTTTGAGGTACAAAACAGAATTTCCAGTTGCTTGTTTGGCATCTCAACTTGAATGTTCATTACTGAACTGACTTAAATAGGAAAAGAGGATGCTACTTTTTTTTTTTTTTAGTACGCGTGCCTCTCACTGTTGTGGCCTCTCCCATTGCGGAGCACAGGCTCCGGACGCGCAGGCTCAGCAGCCATGGCCCACGGGCCCAGCTGCTCCGCGGCATGTGGGATCTTCCCGGACCAGGGCACGAACCTGCGTCCCCTGCATTGGCAGGCGGACTCTCAACCACTGCACCACCAGGGAAGCCCGAGGATGCTACTTTTGACATTTGTTTTCAATATCTTAGGTACAGGCTGGAAGATCCAGTTCATAAAACATTACATTTCTCAACATGTAACTTAAGTCTAAGTATTATAGTCTTTTACAAATATCAGTCATTAAATTCATTACTTTAATTCAACAAAATTTATTGACTTTTACCTACTAAGTTCTGGACATTGTTCCAGGCACTGAGCATATTACAGTGAATAAGACAGACAAAAGCCTCTGTCTTCATGGAGGTGATAGGCAGTAAAGATAATATAAAAATATATAGTATGTTAGAAGCTATTTTTGTGCTGTGGAATACCTAGAGAAGTGGAAATAGTATTAGTAACACCACTTGGGGGGTAGGCAAGTCACAGTTTAAGTAGCATGCTTAAGGTAGGCCTCATTTATAAGGTGATAGTAGAGGAAAGACTTGAAGGAGATGAGAGAGTCTTTCAGGTAACTCGAAGAAGAGCATTTCCAGTTATAAGGAACAGACTGTGTAAAGTCTATGAGGCAGGAGCATGACTTGATGTGTATGAGGATTACCAGGATGCCATTATGTCTGAGCGATTTGAGGAAGGGGAAAATGATAGTATGATGGGTCAGAGATATAATGAAGGGCCAGATTATGTAGAGATTAGAAGGTTACTATAGGATTGTGACTTTTACTCTCAGTGAAATAGAAAGACACTGGAGTATTGTAAGAAGATAATTGACATAATTTGACTTTGGTTTCAACAAATTCACTCTGTCTGATATGTTGATAATGGAAAGAGAGATAGACTGAAGTTAACAAGACCAATTAGGTAGCTAATGCAATATTCTTAGCAAACTATGTTAGTGGCATGGATAGTGTGCTCACAGTGGAAGCACTGGGAGTGTTTAGATCTTGTATATAAAACTGTTCCTTGATATCAACAGGGGGTTGGTTCCAGGACCTCCTATAGATACCAGAATCTTGGGATGCTCCAGTCTTCTACATAAAATAGTGTAGTATTTGCATATAATCAAAGCACAAAGTCCCATATACTTTCAATCATCTCTAGATTACTTATAATGCCAATACAACATAAATGGTATGGAAATAGTTGTAAATACAATGTGAATGCTATGGAAATATGTTCTGGCACACAGCAAACTCAAGTTTTGCTTTTTGGAGCTTTCCAGATTTTTTTTCAAGTAGTTTTGATCCACGGTTGGTTGGTTCAGATTTGGCACCCACAGATATGGAGGATTACCTGTATATCCGATAATAATTACTGACTTCTATACATCAGAAGGTAATTGCCATGTTAAAATAAGAAAACATATGATGAAAATGTGAGTACATTTATATATCCATAAATATATAACTAAGCTAATAATTATTAACATATATAATAAAGTATAATAACAGGTGTTTTTTGAAAGAGTGTTTCTCAGTATAGTGAATCAGTAACAGAAAACAGAATTTCCTTTTTTATAGCATGTAAATGCTTATGGGTAAAGTAAATATATTTGTAATATTACTAATATGTTATGTTGTAAAAATCAATGAAGGAAAAATTCCTTAGCAATTTTTTATAAGCATCAGGGTTTTTTTTAACTCGCAAGCCTTAAAAGCATGGTGGAAAATATTTTCCTTCTGTGGCTGGCTCTTAAGTATAAAGCCTTAGATACTTTTGGGTACATAAGGAAGACAATCAGCTGGATTTGGGTCATAATGCAAACAAAGGCCCTATGCATGAGGTGATTACAATTATATTATGAGACACTGATGAAATTTATTTATCTTTATAATGCAAGAAATGATATTATGTATCTATTCCATTTAAAAGCACATTGATTCAGTATGATTCTTAGAAACTGATAACTAGCTGAGTAAATAAATCTCTCTCTTAAGCTCAAATGCAATCAATATATGCTAATGAATAAAGAAATTAAGGCCAGAACCCATGTAGGACAATGAGGAATTAATGATTATCCATATCACAATTTCCTTTCAAAAGGCTATCACAAAAATATGCTGATAGACAGCATGGAGAAAAATAAAAGATTCTTGGAAGAGGCATGGTCCTATTTTTCATGATAAGCAATTCTTGTTTATTTATTTTGATAGAGGACAATAATCCAACCCTCAATTTTAAACTGTTTTGAAAAATATGTTTTAAAATGAACTAAACTATTACAATATAATAAGTGAATTCAGAGAGAGGATGTCATCAAGATGGTGACATAAGTTGTTCGTGATGTCAATTCCCTTCACAAGAAGATTAACAACTCTTCAAGAAGAGGGCATCATTGAGAGGATGCTAAAACACAGGGGTGAAGCTGAAACACCTCCATGTACAACAGAGACCAAGACAGACTGCATTTGAAGGATAAGAGAAGCAGCTACATGTTGACTGCATTGTCCCTCACACAGGCCAGTACAGCTCCATGCAGAGAAGTCTCCCTTGAGCCTATTTTTCTTCCAGTGGGAAAAGAGAACCAGGGGACAACCAAGTACTTTCAGCATCATGGGTCACTCTTCAGAAGCCCCTACTTAGATCTCACATCATGGGATTGCAGGGAAATCTGGAAGCCTCAACCACTGTGAATATGACTATGATGGTAGACTGGAGGCAGGAGTGGGGTGGAGGGTGTGGTTGCAACAACCAGCACAAGGGTCTTGGCAGATAGAGTTCATATCTGCAGTACTTAAGTAGTAATTCCAACCAGCAGCTTTGCTCAAATGCAGAAACAAGTGAGGGTACATTCTGACCAGGGAACTCAGCAGGCTGCAGATCTGCCTGATTCACATCGTCAAATGAGGAGTTTTGCTGGCCCTAGAGCCCAGTTTTCCGATGCCCAGGCGAGGAGCTGGATCACAGACCCACTCACTGTGGAGAGTGTTTTCCAGCCCCATCTGACCAGAAGGGCTGGCAATAGCTCCTGGAAGCAGTGTGGCCCAGTGGCACTAAAGCTGAGAAGGAGGCAAGCAGAGCTGATCACCCCCAGAGCAAAGTCAGTACCAGGTGTGAAGCATTCCCAGGCTATGCACGGGTAGGGGGATGAATTAACAGACAGTGCTGGGGAGGATGTGGAGAAAAGGAAACCTTTGTGCACTGTTGGTGAGATTGTAAATTGGTACAAGCAATATGGAAAACTATAAAGCATCCTCAAAAAATTAAAAATAGAACTATCATATGATCCAGCAATTCCACTTCAGGGAATATATCCAAAGGAAAAGAAAACACTAACTAGAAAAGATAGTTGCACCCTCGTGTTCATAGCAACATTATTTCCAATAGCAAAGACCTGGAAACAACTAACTTGCCCATCAACAGCTGAATGGATAAAGAGGTTGTTGTACACAATAGAATATCATTCAGCCATAAAAAAAGAAGAAATCCTACCATTTGTGACAAAAGGCATTATGCTCAGTGAAATAATTCGGACAGAGAAAGACAAATACTGTAAGATCTCACTTATATGTAGAATCTAATAAAAATAATTTTAAATCCCCACCAAACTCATAGAAAAAGAGGTAAGATTTGTGGTTACCAGAGTCAGGGGTTAGGGGGAGGGAATTGGAGGAAGGTGGTCAAAAGTTACAAACTTCTAGTTATAAGATAAATAAGTACTGCGGATGTAATGTACAACATGATAACTATAGTTAATACCACTCTGTGCTATATAGGAAAGTTTTTAAGAGAGTGAGTAGATCCCGAGAGTTCTCATCACAAGGAGGATTTTTGTTTGTTTGTTTCTTCTTTCTTTTCTTTTTATCGTATCTATAAGAGAAGATGGATGTTAGCTGGACCTCTTGTGGTAATCATTTCACAATATATGAAAATCAAACCATCATGCTGCAAGCTTAAACATATATGGTGATATATGCCAATTATTTCTCAATAAAGCTGGTGGAAAAAAAGTGAATTCACTGATAGACTCTCCCCTTCTAGGCTAGGTATTGCTTGATTTAGTAACTATTAGTAAACTATTAAGCAAGTGATAAAATGGACTTAGATGTAATTACTTCTTATTTATAGCAGAAACAAAATAGCTTGAAATCCCTGTAATTTCTTTTTTTCTTTTTTTACTAACTCAGATCTTAAAAGATTTCCTTTGGTTTTTAATTTTAGTTGGACGTTTTTCTCATGCAGCTCCTTCTTCATGAATTGCTCCAACACTCTTAATGGATTCTGTCTCAGTTGTTAGATAAAAGAGTAAAAGATACTTCCATTTAAAACATTGTATCAACTGATTAAGGTGTTAACAACATTTATCCGGACCAATTATCATTTACTTTTCAATTGCTAGATTAAGAGACACTGTTTCTGGTAGAATTGAAATAAATTAAACAGTTGGGAAACAATAGGTCTACTGTGTGTGTCTGTTCTTGAAAGTACTTACAGTTGAAATGAGTTGTAAGAGAGCTACAGCTTATAATGTATAGATTCCAGTGCACGATGTTTAGTGAGTTTTAGAAATAAACGAACATCACTGCCTTCACAGTGGAAAAGAAAACAGTCTAAGAAACACTAAATTTTTACCATCCTTTTTGTGACCACTAATTAAACAATGCCTTGCCTGTATCTAATACTAACTAACACTGATTATGCTGATAATATTCAATCATCCAGGAAGAATATGTTTATATTCCCGATGGTGTTCTTAATTTTTGTGATGGATGTATGTGCTAACTATCACCAGGTGTTGAATTTCACCAATTTCACAGTCTCACACTGGGCCTCTTCATCCCTTGAATCTGTCAACTCAGTGGCAGTTATAATGTTTCATTTTGCAAAAAGATATTGCAGAATAAGTGATAGCCCAAGCTGAATAGTACCCTGCACGGAGCTTAAGGGTAACTGAAAATCAAGAGTAAGGTACCCAGAGTGAAAAACATCTGTCTCAAAGTGTGCTGTGGGGCTTCCCTGGTGGCGCGGTGGTTGAGAATCTGCCCGCCAATGCAGGGAACACGGGTTCGTGCCCCGGTCCGGGAAGATCCCACGTGCCACGGAGCGGCTGTGCCCGTGAGCCATGGCTGCTGAGCCTGCGCGTCCGGAGCCTGTGCTCTGCAACGGGAGAGGCCGCAACAGTGAGAGGGAAGTGTGCTGTGACTAATGGAGACACTGAGCCAGCTCTTTTTACTTATAATGCCATATATGTGCATTCATTGGTAGTATTGGTATGTTGGAATTACTCATAATACTTAACATTGATAGGACAGTATGTATCATGTAATTTTTTAAATTTATTTTTTATTGAAGTATAGTTGAATTATAATGTGTTAATTACTGCTGTACAGCAAAGTGACTCAGTTTGAATGAAGATGGAGAATGACAAAACAAGTCAGGAAAATCTTGATCTTAATCATGTATAGAACTGAGAACAGAGCCTGGTTTTTCTTATAGATATTGTTATAGGAAATGGCTTGTAAATGCAGTGAGACTCAGGAGATTTCTATTCCATTTAGTTAAATCATGGAAGCAATTTTAAATTAAAATTGCTTCCTTGATTGTTGCAAACTTACTTCAATTTATATTTAAAATCTTCTGTATTTTCTCACTCAACTCTTTCATGTTCCTGTAGTACATATTTCATTATTGTCCTTATTCCCTCTCTCGCTCTCTATCAGAATTTTTAGAAAAGCTCTCTAAAATCAGATTGATTTCCTATTTTCAGTCAATATCATATGATAATGAGAGAGCAGTGGTAATTTAGAACAACAAGATGGTATTATTAAAAATAGCATATGAGATTATTTTAAGCTGATATATTGTGGTTAAAGAGGAAATAAGGATTAGGTTGATTATATGACCATTTTATAATTTATTATACTATCACATTTGCAGAAATTTTTTCAAATATGTATTTACTAGTCAAAATCAACTTATCACTAATAACTGAGGCCATGGATAATTGAGAACCTTCAAAAAAATGTATGGACCCAAAATATTTCTTAAGTTCAGTTCTGGTGTTCTAATATCCTAGGAATGTTGTGCATATTTGTTAAAGAGATTTAAGGGAATTTTAATTCTAAACATAATAATCTTTTTAAAGAAACCATATTTCCATAGTATTAATCAGAGTTAACTGGTAATGTATTTTCACTAGTTTCTATTATGTTGCAAGATAACCTAGAAAATCTACATAAGACATATAAACCTTTTGCCTAGTATAGTCTTCTTAGAGCTCTATAGAGTTCATTTATTGATATTTATTTCCATTTATTTGTATATGAATGCTTTCACTGTTAGTATGTATGACTGCATATATATATATATATATATACACACATAAAGGTAAAATACATTTACATTTAACTTTAAATAAATAGCATACATTTCTATGTATACTAGTTGACTAAGTAATTTCAGAGATAAATATCTAACTCTTCTGGAATTTCTAATGTAACTTTGACTTATCTATTGTCATTTCATTTTCAAAGGTTAATAATGAGGTGTTTTGATTCATTTGATTTTTTATTCTAGATTTTAAATCCTAAGGATGTGTGTGTTTGTGTGTGTGTGAGTGTGTTTTGAAATAAAACTTTTTTTTCTTTTTGGTGAAGCAGTTGCCACTTGCATTTATTTACAAGAAATAAATTCTACCTGCTATCAGCTCTATTGAGGTAATATTTATCCCATTAATCTGTCAACACAAATAATCAATAAATAATCTATAAGAATAGAAGAGAGATTTTAAGAAACTACTCTTGAAATTGTATAGAACATCACTGGTATCATGCTTTCCATTTCTTGTTAATGTAACAGAAGTACATTAGGTGTATATTTGTTCTTCAGTTCCCCTAATGTGCACCTTGTGTCTATGTCATGAAATCATAACTTTCAGTGGGCACAACTACTTTAGAAGAGAGATACACTATGAGAGATTTGAATTAATCTTAAATGAGTGGATTATTGGGAGAATTAGATACAGCTATATGAACATCTGATTCTTCTGGTTTGTATTGACCATATTAGGTTTCTTGATTTATATTATGCATTTTCAATGTGGTAGAAACAATATCTAAGTATTCAATAACTATTTTGATCAATCTAGTTAATAAATATTGTTATGGTGTAAATTAAAAAAAAAATTACAATCACATCTAAGTGCTTGGAATTTTTTCCCTTCTATTTTTCTTCAATTAGCTGAAAATGAATGTTCAATTAATAATATAGTTTTTAATAATTTATCCATAGTCAGTGCTTAAAATTAGCAGCACTCAAAATTTAGTGAACATAAGAATCATGAAGGGTGCAGGTAAAAATGCCGATTTCTAGACCATGACACCTGAGATTCTGATTCAATAGGTCTGTGATGGGACCAACTAATGTGAATATTTAATTTGACCTTGTCACTCACCACCACCACCCCCACTATTCCTAGACCAAGTACTGAGAAATACTGGTTTAAATGATGCAAACTTCATGCTGCTATGGGGGAGAAAAAATAATTTGAATTTATTCAAATAATCATTTTTAAATGCATTATTTTCTTTAACGGTTAAAGCAGATGTGCACTGTATGTTTGATAGGCCACAAACAGGCAGTTTTATTCAGCATAAAGTTTAAGTTAAATTATGTATAAGCCAGAATGACTTCCCTATACCTCAATATGTGAACATTTCTTCCATCTGTTGGATTTTCAAAGCCTCATTTTTATATTTGTAATTTTTTTTTCTTCTGAAATGAATCACAGAACTGTACATATTCCTATTTTTATTTTATATAAATTTAAAAAATCAAATAAATTCAATTGTTTTAAAATACATGTACCAAATTCTAAATTTCTGAAGATTATTATCAATTGATTTATAAAGTCACATTTTGTCCATTCCCCCCCACTACCAGCCCTGAGATTACGGCCTTAGATTTCCATAGCACAAGTCACTTATCTTAATCTTTCTGTTTTATCCAAAGATGGTTTATCCCTTGTCTCCCAGAGAGCACTCACTGTCTCCAGATATTGAATTCTAAGATTGTAACAATCAGAAAGACTTTTATTAATACTTTAGAGTATCAATTAGAAGTCCTTTTTTTTTTCCACCTTAAGAAATGTCTATTAGGTATGTAAACTTCATATTATACTACCTTTCTAGTTTGATAATTGATTTAACTTGTTTGACTAAAGAATGATTCTCTGGGAAAATGAACTTTTGTTGGCTCATTTGAGAGTAACAGAAAGTTCAGTGGCTTATCTGGATATGAGTTGTTTTCAAGTATAATAAGTTTATCTGAGCAAACTCACCATGAAGTGTGAACTTCTACGATGCTTTGATAATCAGGAACTATATTTTATTCATGTTTCTGTCCCTTGCACTTAGCACAGTATCTAGTACATTGTTGACATTTAACAAATGCTTTTGGAATTTAATTGGATAGGATGTTTAAAATGATAATTCATATCACTATGTGTGTGCAGTGATTCAGATCATATTTATCCATATTTAAAGTGTGTATGAAAATAAACTATTTTCCAAAAGGGCTATCAAATTGAATTATCAGTAACCATCTTGAAATTATAAGTATTCTAGTAATTTTTGTTAATGTTAATATTAATCCATGGGAGAGAAAGCTTGGATGTGATTTCTTCATAAAATAATGGCAGCACAAAATTTTTAAAAAGAGAGATTAAAAAATAAAAGCTCCTAAATATTTGGGATTATTAAATATCGAATTAAGCATGCACATTTTATAGAGTTCACTTTCTTGTGTATCATTCTGTGTACGTTTCTGAGAATTAGCTTAAATTTACATTTATTTTAAATTATTATTACTTTAAACAATATAGCAAATAGTATCTAGCTAAAATAATCTGTTTGAAGTTTTTGCTTATCAATATTTGTTTAAATGACTTTTAATATGTCATATTTGTTAAAATTAATTTTTAAAATAACTCCAGGGACTTCCGTGGCAGTCCAGTGGTTAAGACTCCATGCTTCCACTGCAGGGGGCATGGATTCAATCCCTGGTCTCAGGACTAAGATCCCACATGCTGTGTGGCAAGGCCAAAAATAAATAAAATAAATAAATAAATAAATAAATAAATAAAATAACTCCAGAAGGAAAATAAGACATATTGATGCACTTGGATTTGTGAAAAGCATGTTGTATGTATGTGTGTGTGTGTGTGTGTGTGTGTGTGTGTGTGTGTGTGTGTATCTTGTGTAACTTCAAGATTATCTCTGTTTTGTCTTCCCCTTGCCTATTATGTCTGAGGTCATATTTTTAAATTTAAACATCACAACATATTTTTTTGGGTTATCATTTAGATCAGAGTAAAATCTTCTGTATAATGCACCACAGATAGACTTTTCCAACTTGTTTTTAAAACCAGTTGTGAGTGAACAGTTCTCCTTAATTTGAATTTATCCCATTTCTTGTGACCAACTTCTAAACTTAGAGTTAAACATTTTACCATCAAGTTACTTGTCTTATTTTCTCAAAGTGGTGTAATTATTTTGTTTTATTACTACAACAAAATTTGAATAGGGGGCCTCCCTGGTGGCACAGTGGTTGAGAGTCCGCCTGCCGATGCAGGGGATACGGGTCTGTGCCCCGGTCCAGGAAGGTCCCACATGCCACGGAGCGGCTGGGCCCGTGAGCCATGGCCAATGAGCCTGCGCGTCCGGAGCCTGTGCTCTGCAACTGGAGAGGCCACAACAGTGAGAGGCCCACGTACCGCAAAAAAAAAAAAAAAAAAAAATTGAATAGGTTCATAGATATGCTATTTTAGAGGAACATGAAAACTAACCTAACTTAACCTAAACACACTGAACAGATTTGAAGATTTGCCGCTCCATGAAACTATTGAACCGAAAATATCCAGCAGCAGTAATATACGGCAAATTCATCTTTCAACAATAGAGTTACATTAATTCTTTTGTGCCATATTTCCATCAGGGAGCTGTGAAGGATGTTAAGTTGCCTGGTTGCCCGTGGTTGCTAAGTGAAGGTGATGTCTTGATTAGCAAAATATTTTCCAGGGGCTGATGTCAAATGGAAGTAAATCTTAGGGGTTTGCTACATTGTTTCCCTGTCAGTAAAAGAAATAGTATTTGGTCTGCCTAACTCTTTTCAGTATTACTTTTTGGAAAAAAAATAAAAAGAGATCTCTTTACTTATTTATGGCAATAACTTAATGCTCCAATATTTTTAACTTTAGCATTCTGTCTGAATTTAAACATTATTACCTAATGGTATTTCCTAAAGTGTCACCAGTTCTTACTCCTGACCTTTATGTCATTTACTTATGGGTCACTTACCTTTTACTCAAAGATTTAAAAATATGTTCAAAATCATTCTTTTCAAAACAGATCATTTATCAGTAATGTTGGGAATCAGTAATATTAGAAAAAACTTTCAGACATCCAAGGAAATAGTCTATATAATTTCTAAGTACAACTATAATTATTGTATGTGTTGATCGCTTACTGAAGAATTGTCAGGGCATGCATGGAAAGCACTAAAAGACATTATTTCAAAATCTCATAGGAACTTCAGAGATCTAGAGATAACACTCCTCATTGAACATTGTAAAATATGACCTACTGTATTTTGTAGGATCTAATCTTTTCAATTTGTGTACCTTAAACCAAATTGTAGAATGCACTTCAAGAATAAGTAATTTTGGAAGATTTATTGAATTTAAACATTAATTAAATTCAGTATTGGGCCTGGAGTTCTTATATTTAGTTCAGAGTATTATAAATGAAGTTGTCTCAACACCACAGAGCTTAAAGAGCTTCTAAGTACAAATATATTTCAGCAACATTTTTTCCTCCATGGCATCAAATTCATATATTTAATTTTAACAGTTTTATCATTGAAGTTGTCTTCTGTGTCAATAAAAGCAGAATTTTGTATTATAAAGACTGCACCAAATAATAATTAATGCTTATTAAATCAAATTGTATTATTATTCTATCATTCATATACACATATAAACTGAAAATACATTTTAATACTTATAATACCATTGGAATTATCTTTGTTTTTGTTCAGAACAATACTGCATGTTAGCATGATCAAGTTATAGAGAGATAATTTTATATCTATGAAGTTTCTCACACATATATACACACACACACAGTCATCATTTTATTCCATGGTCACCTCTATGTTAATAATGTCATAGGTATATCATATGTATCATTCACCAAAAATGAGCAAGAACATTTCCTGAATGCAAAAGGAAATGTCTCATATAAAAATTATGAATTAATGACTAATTAGACTACAGTCTGACATTAGAATCCCATTATTCTAATGACTCAATTTATTTTAAAATGTCAAATTGTCTATTCAAAAATATTTAGAAAATTTAAGCAGGACTCCTTGTTTTCTTTTTTTTCCCCTTGAAATTGTAGTCAAAGGATTCTGTAATGCAACATCTGAGTCCTATCTTAGACCCACTGAATCAGAATATTTGAGGGTTGGATCCTAGGAATCTGCATTACTAACACATCAACTAGGTGATTTGTATGCATCTAGTGTTTTCTAAACCACAGAATAGCTGGTTACATTAGCTGGCTAGCAATTTTACCAAAATTGAATGCCGTTTTCTCCCTAATTCCCAAATACAATGAAAAGCAACAAAAGTAATATTACAATAGGTCCAAATAATGTATTTAAGGTAAACACATAAGATTGATTTGAGGGTTTGGGGTTAGGAAACAAAATATTTCACTAGTTTCTATTTCATCCTCAGTTTAGATATATTTTAGAAATATGTGTATATAACTTTTTTAAAGCAATGAAAAGGGTAGTGCCATATCACTTTTCTCTTGGTACAGTAGCATAATATTTTTTTCACCTTTTTAACTTGTAGATCACTTTGAGGTTATTTTTAATACCATTTTTGTGTGTGTGTGTGTGTGTGTGTGTGTGTGTGGGTGTGATAAATGGAATATAAGGGTGTTCTTGTTTGTATGTAAAATAAATAGAGGGAGGTCTGCTTTTAGAAAAATATATCTGTATAAAGAGTTGCACAATAAAAGAGTACAGTAATACTACAGATACTAATACTTTGCAATTCTTCTTCCTTCCACCCTCAACTATATTCAACCCTACATTGCTTACTGCTACCTTCCATCACTGACAGTTGTTGCTGGAAGATGCAGCTATTTTAATTTACTCTTTGATTACCAATGGGAATTATAGAACTCCAAATATTTTTTAAAGAGTGACAAGAGTTCAAAGGGAATATTGGTCTTCTAATCTCATATATTTCCAGGATGTTACCCATTTTACCTGAGTAGCAGTTGTTTTTGATGTGCTCTGATGAACACCAGGTAAAGAAGATGAAGTTAAACATGCTTTATGTACACTTGAAAGGGTCTAAAACAAACAGGTTACCAATGTTTGGTACAATGCAATAAATAAATTACCACCATGCCAGCTGATGTGCACTCTTCAGTTTTATTAGGAAAATTTTCTAGGTCATTTTTATTTTTAAACTGGTATTTGATCACCATCACATAGTTTCTTGTTGTGATTTCTACTAACATTAAACAAGAGAATATTTTGTTCCAAGTGTTTATGCAATTAATGACAATGCCAGGTTTTTCATCTTTCACTGTATACTGCATAGTGATTCCAACCTATATAATTCAAGTCAGAAACCATCTGTTGCTTGAATGACATTTGGTTTGTTTAAAATGCATCAATTAAGCAGACATGTTGTGTAACTACAGCAATGGAAGAATTATTTTGCAAATATAAAAGGTCACACCAGAGACAAAGCACTGCTCAAAGCAAAATTTGTGGCTTCTGTCTTGGAAACACATTTTCAAACAATTTAACAACTTGAAAATATTAAATATTGACTAATATTATGAAAAATAAAATGGTTATTTGTATCATATGTGATCTATAAAGCCATCATCTCCTAAGCCCACATTATCACCAACAATAAAGTGGTAAATATTTAAGGTCTGACTTTGTTAATTACATAAATAAATTACATGGGTAAAAAGGAAAAGAGTAAAATGTAAACGATCTGAAAATACTGTGTCAGGGAGGAAAAATTTTCATTTACCCCTCTCGGTTCTTCTAGCTGGTCTAAGAGTAAAATTGACATGAGGTAGACTAACAGTAGAAAAATCATACAAAAGTTTACTAACATGTATACATGGGAGAGACTCAGAAGAACTGAGTAACTTGCCAAAATGGCCGCAGCCCTTACCTTAAATACCATCTCCAGCTAAAGACAAAAGAGGATGTTGGATGGGAGAGGCAGTAATGGGAGATGACCAAGCACAGCACAGTAAACAAGAGTAAGGTTGTTATGCAAATTTAAGCCATTGAATTCTCCATTAATAAGAGTTTCTAAATCTTCAGGTACAGGGAGGGACACACCCTTACAAATGGAGATTTCCCTTACAAATATAAATGTTTCTTATAAAAGGGTAACTCCTACTTGGTTTTCAGTTTTTCCCGTGTCTACTGCTTAGAAAAGAACCAGCTTAAAAAAATTAATATGCCAAAGAGACATATTTCAGGGTGGCAAATTCTGCTCCTCTACAGATGCCAAATTAAGTTGGAGATTTTAGCTTGGAATAGGAATATTAGTAGATGAGGCTTAACTATCTTCAAACACTGGAAGCCTTGTCATGTACAAGAATCACACTTATTCTATATAGCTACAGAAGACAGATATAGTAATAACTGGTGGAAATTTCTCCTTCTGTCAATGTTTTTATTTCCAGCAGCTACCAAGAGTTCTATTACATTTTGAGCCGGAGAATCAAATAATCAAAGATGTTAAACTCAAATAAAAAAGCAGAGTAAGGCAGACATGATTCTTAGCATGAACTTACCTGTTAAATATTTTAGCAATTCACATGCCTTTTTTTTTTTTTTATCTTTCTTACTTCCTTGAATGACTGTTTTTTGAATAGTTTGAGGTTACCAGATAACTGCTTTTGGACAATGAAGGTCCTATGATGATTTATATGTTTAAATGTAAGTCACTAAATCTACATGTGGTTAGCACCAAAAACAATGTAGAAATGTTTCATCTATTTTTTAAAATTGATACTTGGGTTTTGTCTTAGAGACCATTGCAATGGCCTGGTTTCAATTTTAATATCTGGTTTTAATTTTTGTACACATGCCAGTTTCAAAGCATGTTAGGTTTTCAGTTTTGTTCTATTTTCATTGTTAGTCACACAATTGTAGTTTCTGAAGCATTGTAGATTCAAATTCACAAAACTCAATTGCCAATTTAACAATTCATCATAGTACCTATCTACAAATAGATTATTTCCATTTTGATTAAGCTGAAATGATTCATGACTCAAGGAAAGATGCCCTCAAGAAATGCCATGTAGTCTTCTATCAAATGAATATGTCTGACAATTGCCAAAAATTAAATAAATAAAATAAAATTTTAAAAATGACCAAGTGCCATGAAAAAAAATCATGGCAAAATAGAGCTAAGAGAAGATCTGATTCTGGAGAAGATCATGAAGAACTTCCTGCATATGCTAGTAATAAGTTATGGTATTAAAAAAATAAAAGCCTTGAAGGGTAAACATTTCAGGAACATAATGTGAAAGGGAAAATGAGAAATTATACAGACCTTTCAAATTTTATGAAATGGAACCCTGAAAAAACAATCAGGTGAACTGATATATCCTGCAAGATGACTTGAGTTGGAAACGCAGGAGGCTTTATAACTATAAGTATAGGGTCAAATAATAAAGGACTACTATAAAATATGTCATCTGGGAGTTTTTACACTGGGAATTATGAGCTGCAAGTGAGATATATGTGCTGACCATGTAATGCTGGTGAAAATTTCAAGTTGAATTTCTAACTATTTTCACATTTAACTTTATAATATATTGAGTAATTATAAATTCTTTTGCAAAGAGACAGGACCCATGGGAAAATGGAGATTACCTCTGACATTCAGAATGAAGCTGTTGATTATTATAGAATAGGGGAGCTCAGAAGCTTAAAATGTGTTAGTTTGATATCAAAAATGTTTTATATATGAATCAAAAACACTCTTGCATATGGTAATCTTTAAAAAATAATAACCCTATCTATGATTACCCTTTCTAATCAGAGTTCCTGGTGTTGGCAGTGAATCTAAGGTAGACTGGGTCAAGGTATATTAGAATTGGAGTCAGGGGGAATGCAAGGATGTATGATTAGTTTGAAAACTTTGACAGGTAATTCTAATGAGCCCTCTAAAACATGATACTCAAGCATTCAATAATGAGATTCATAGGCTGGCCTATCTGTATGCAGCCTCTTTGCTGCCAGATTAACCTTTCTAAAATGCCACTTACATCATGTTATGGAAATGTAACAATATTCACCTGATATTTAGTATGGAATTATGCCTTCATGAGGTATAATGGACACAAGAATGTTGGGAATTTGATAGTTTGCCTGTAAATGATTCATCTAGGTAACACCAATATTATTTCTGAGCATTCATACATTTTGGAATTTTGATTGATTTGAGGTAAAAAGAAGGCATGTAGATTATAGGGAGAGGCTCTCTGTCGACTTTTCTCTTACTGGCAGAAAAATAACTAGACTTTCAGTACAGACATTTATTCATGAATAATCCAGGATTTGTTTCCATCCCGTAAAGGCACCATTGCAATCAATAGATTGCTTTAATTTGAATGCCACAGCTTCCTAGAAGAGTAGCAGACAGACAAATTATGACATGGTCATTAACGTAATAGCTCTTTTATATTGCACAGTAATCATCGTCAACACTTGAAAAAAGGGAATTATTTAGTCTTCTCTTTGAGAGACCTAAGGAATGATTTTCATGAAATAGTTAATATTTCTAAATATACTGGATAAGAAAAATACCTCTGTATCTTGAATACGTCCATATTATGAATCTGAGCAGAAAAGTGCCATCAGAGATTAGGGATTCATCCATTAAAAAGTAAAGGGTAAATGAGTTAAACCAGATTGCCAAAATTTACTACAAAGGATTCATAAATTGTTAAGTTCATATAATTATTTTATGTTCAGTTCTATCTAGAAGTGTCACAAATTGCAAAATGCAAGTTTAAGTAGGAATCATTAAAGTAACCCTAGGAAAAAATAGTTAGCTGTTCTTTTCCCATTAAAAATTAAATTTTCAGAAGCCTTTTGAAACAATTCCTTAAAAATTAAATTCTAACAATTTCACCTAAGGAACTATTTCATGGAGATTTTGTAAAATGATGGACAACCTAGTTGATCACCCATGTGCCAATAAACAGCCTCTTGTGAATTCACTGAATAAAGAAATAGAATATTACATTTAATCAATGATATTTGAATGCCTTCTATAGATTATAGAAATAGGTAAAAAAAATGCTTTAGACTGTAAACTTTGAAACTGTGAATTGAGAAATAAATCAAATCCTCAGTATGCAGTTGAACTTCAGACTATTTTAAAATGATATAGAGCCATTAATGACCAAACAACATACCTTGGTTTCCACTTGAAGCATTCCGATATTTGTTAAAGTTAATATAGACAAGAGAGTTTATTAATATGACTGAAATCTCAAAGGTGTATACGTAATAATGTCACATATAAGAACTGCATTTCAGGAACAGGATGCTGGTGCTTGTGGTGTTTTACGGGCATTCAGGAAAGGACAAAAAACAGTTGTGTTCACTAAAGGGAGTCCTTACCAACCCATTTATTCCCTCTTATGTACCCTTAAGGGGATTCAATTTATGAGTATCAGAAGAGTTGGGGGTCAATACATGACCTGGCTAATTACAGATTCACTCTAGGGCATTCCTTTGCAAGGGATTTTAGTTGTTACTAGTTACAGGTGTCATAGGATGGGATATCTTTTTGACTTAAATTGCCTTCTTCTTTTCTGTGTAGATAAGCAATTGAACCCAAACCTCATTTCTCTTACATCTGGAAGTAATATATATATAGGCCCTACTTCTATCATTTGATAGACCTTTACCTTTTATTCACTGGCAATTTTAATTCTGTTAGGGTATATGACTCCATGCTTAACTAGCACATGTTAAATTCTAGATTCATTTATTTTTGTCATCAGTAATTATTTTCCTTTATATAGATTCTATTATCTAGGTCTAATACTTTAAAAAAAGCTAAATGATAAAAATACTTGAAATATCTGACTTATGTCTTAATAGAAAATTAAAATACCTCTTAACAGTTATGCATTGTAGTGGAACAACTGTAATCAGAGTTCCTGTAAACTGTAAATTAGTCTCATGCTTAACTGGCTTATTTTATATACAATGACTTTTAAATTTATGTGTTAAGTATTATTTTGACTTTAAGTTACATATAATAACTGACTGTTGATAAATGTCTACAATACAATGTTTCAGGCATTTTTAAATACTGTTTTTCCAGTTCTTGAATTTTTAAAAGTTTTGTGAGCATAAATGCTTATATCTTACTTGAAGTGGCTGAAAATATATTCACAACTATAAGTAATTTTTGGAATTAAATGGGGTTTAACCTATAACTAAATGAGCTTATGGCTTCTTAGAGAGAGAACAGTCAAATGCAGCTTTGCTGGACAGACAAAATTAGCTCACTGTGTCCTCACATGGCAGAAGGGGAGAGGGAGGTCTCTTGGGCTGCTTTTATAAGGACACTAATCCCATTAATGAGGGCTCCATCCTCATAATCTAATCACTTCCCAAAGACCCCACCTCCAAATGCTATTATGTTGAGGATTAGGTTTCAACATATGAATTCTGAGAGGACACAAACATACAGTCTACAGCAATACCAACATCTGAAGAAATGGCTGACTGTCAAGCCTGAACCTGTGAAAGTATATGCACTCTGTCATGGAAATTTCTAGTGCCTAATTACATGTACCCTTTGATATGTATAAATTCCTTAAATAATTATCTCTAAATTGCATCTTTCATGCTACTAGTAGTTAAATGTTTTGGTTGATCTATTGTTACATAGCAAACTATCCTTAATCTTTGGAGCATAAAACAAAAATCAATTGTACTTAACATTTTTTAAGTCAGGAATTTAGGTAGTGCACAGCAGAGATTGCTATCTCTGCTCTACAGTGATTGGTATCTCAAATGGAACGGCTCAAATATCTGGAGATGGCTGGGATGGATGGCTCAAAGGAGACCATAAGCTATAATGTCCAGAATGGATTATTTACATACATATTTAGCACTAATCTCGAGTGGTTGGAGCAGCTGGGCCTCTCTGGGTATTGTATTATACTTTCTTTTTATGGAGTTTTTCCACATGGGAAGCTTGAGCTTCCTCACTGTATGGCAGTCTCCAAGTAGTCAGACTACTTTCAACTCAGCTGATTTTCCTGAATGAGTATTCTAAGGGAGCAAGGCAAAAACTGTGAGATTTGGTTACACAGGGCCTCTCCATATTCATTGTGGTAGAAGACTACATAAGGGTCTGAATACCAAGATGTGAGGTCCATTGTCAGGGCTATCTTCAGAGACTAGCTACTACATGTAGCAATACCGCAAACAAAACTACTGCTACATCTGGTGGAGTTACCACACTATTGGATGTCATGAACCAAATCCTACATCTTTATATATTGGCGTGTATAAGTTTTTTATATTCTGCTATAATTACTATAAGAGATGATCCCTGTAGTTTACTTTTATAATTATCAACTGTTATCCATACCAAGTAATTATTTTTATTGTTTAGAGTGTAGAATTGATTTAAATGAATTCCAATTCAAAATCTTGCCCTTAAGATTCTTTGAAAAGATGATTTGTAATTTTAATTTATAAGCCTACATGATTGAATAAATTTGTATTATTATTTACTGTTTCTGCCCACCAGAATCTTACAGATATAACAGTAAAATTTCATTATATTTATTCAAGTTTATTATTCAAAAAATGAAATCTTGTCAAATTATAGTTAAATAAATCCATGTTCAAATGATGATCAGAATATCCAATGTGCTCAAATGTCAATATGGGTGACAGCCTCTTGCTTTAGAACAAGTTAACTTTTATTCTGCAACTGGATATGCCCTGTTAAAAAAATATAATAAAAGCAATTCTGCTGCCAGGTAAAGCAGGTTTGAACACAGAGCTGACTGTTCACAAAAGCCTGAAATCGTTCACAACTCAAGATAATATTAATGTGACTTCACTAGATAGCTGAAATAATACATTTTCTAAATTGTATGTATTAAGCAATTATTCAGATCATAGCTGAAACCCTGTAATTTTCTGTCTTTTTCAGTCCCAGCGGCGTGTCACATTTCACCTACCAGAAGGCTCTCAGGAAAGCAGCAGTGATGGTAGACTAGGAGACCATGATACAGGCAACCTTCCCAGCACATCCCATGCCCTGCCCCTTGGCTATCCTCAGGAGGAGTACTTTGATCATGCTGCACCCAACAACCGCACTGAAGGGGATGGCAACTCTGATCCTGAATCCAGTAAGTGATACCTCTCTAGTCCTGCAGTATAAATGGGCTTACTGTGTTTGAAAATCAAACAACTGCAGCCATAATAACATTGGCCATTTAATTATGTTAGTAACACATTTTCAAAAAGTAAAAACACAGAATTAGGTGGAAGGCATATATGCAGCAGTTTATCATTTTTGAAATATGTGATCACATCTACTTTGAAATTTACTATGAAATTTGAATAGTCATTTTGTTTAGACATAGAGTTTTCCATTTACCTATACATACATATGTATTTATATGTATATAATCAGCCAGTTTATTTTATTCATTTATTTCTGTACAGATAAAATATTTTTATAATTCATATAAAGTATTTTCTAGATTTTATTTTTAATCTTTAATAGAGATAAGAATCATAAACAATTAATTATTTTTTGAGGAAATAAGAGATCCTGACTCCAAGGTAGAAGAATTGGTCTGAGGTTTTCAATAATGTATTGAAACCACATGCCTTAAGCCATGTTACTATTTAGAAAAACATTTAGATTTGGTCTCCAGACTGAAGGTATTAAAGGATATATTTTGCACAATCCAAAGATGTTGAACTCTTGAAAAGGATCATGAAGTTGATACTAAATAGAGTTCATTAAATTTATTATCTTGAACATGTATCTTGAACATCACTACTTCCTCATAATTTTGGGAAATACAAAATTTGGTAAGATTATACATATCTCAGAAGATTCTTATATTTGAAGAATTATAAGTTGCCTCAGGTATGTTTTATGTACATAAATCTGTGTAGGTCCAAAAGAGCATATATGTGATAGAGAAGAGTCATAGGTATAAAACAAGAAGAAAAAAGGGACCACATAACATATAAAATAAATATAAAATAGAAATTTTGTAAGGTATTTTGGGCATTATGGATTGTATAGATATATAATTTAAATAAACCTCCAGTTTTGAGAACAAAATGGCTTCCCCATCATTGTATTTTATTTATTTATTTATCCCAACATTGTATTTTAATCTCTATTTTCTAAACTCAAAAAACTAAGGGAAATGCATTGGTTAAAGATCAGAATGTAATCTAAGACTAAGCATACAGAACCAATGACAGCATAACAAAATTTTTCTCTCTACAAAAGTAGACACTGGATATTAAAAGTGTTTTCAATATAAACATTTTAGAGACTATTTAGACACCAAATTCAGAAAGTCCTAAACATCTGTCTCTTTATTTAATTTTATACTTAAAACAATTTATCAGCATTCATTCTGAGGATGAAAAATTCTTCCATAATATGCAATACTAATCTACCTTTCATTTACTTATGTATAATATGATATAGTGACTTCTGGTAGAAATACATGACTGTGACTATATCTTCTGCTATAATGAACTCAGAGCCAATTTCTAATAAGAATATGGTCATAAGTTACAAATATGCATTAAGCAAAGGTATCTTTGTTCTTTTTTACTTCATAAGTTATTATTGTAATTGTAGGCCTATCTCTGCCTTGTTAACGGATAGAAATATATAGATGAAATAAGCATCATTTTTATAAACTAGAGAGAATTGATTCCTTTGCGTATGATGTGTTATTAAACCCTTTTCTTAGAGGATTGTATAGCAACAATTAAAGAATAAACTCAAAGTAAGCATCCACAGTGTGGATCTAACCCTGAAATAAATTTTCAAGCCGAATGAGACTAAGATGGTATATTATTGATAGTAATAGGGGCAGAATTGGTATGGGCTAGAATCTATTATAAAACATTTAAGGAGCTTCCCTGGTGGCGCAATGGTTGAGAGTCTGCCTGTCGATGCAGGGGTCACGTGTTCATGCCCCGGTCTGGGAAGATCCCACATGCCGCAGAGCTCCTGGGCCCGTGGGCCATGGCCACTGAGCCTGAGCGTCCAGAGCCTGTGCTCCGCAACGGGAGCGGCCACAACAGTGAGAGGCCCGCGTATCGGAAAAAAAAAAAATTCAAATGCAGAGTTCTTTACAGGACCACATTTTATTAGTAGTTAAGAGTGCAAGTATATACCTGAAACTAACATAATACTATAAATCAACTGTATTTCAATAAAAAAAAACTGCAAGTGTTAGTAACAATATAAGAGCTTTATTTATTTTTTTTATTTTTTAATTTTTTTTTGCGGTACAGGAAACATTTTTTCAGGCAAATTTGATATACTAGTATTGTGTTAATTATTCATCCGAAAAATTCAATGAGAAAATACCATTCAGTTTGTTAGAAAGAATAATAATAATGGTATATATATTTAAGGGGCCAGTAGCCGTTACTTTTCCAAAAGATGTCACAGAAAATCATCTAAATCTATAATTCAGCAAATGTTACCCATATAAATGTTAATTAGGTACTTTTGTTTGTTGCCAAATTTGACTTCTTAAATCCTCCGATATTTTTTTAAATGCATTTTTGAGCAAAGCTACACATCAATTCCCATACCACAACAGAAAGAAAAGTGAATGGCTGGGCTTCCCTGGTGGCGCAGTGGTTGAGAGTCCGCCTGCAGATGCAGGGGACACGGGTTCGTTCCCCAGTCCGAGAAGATCTCACATGCCACGGAGCGGCTGGGCCTGTGAGTCATGGCCACTGAGTCTGCGCGTCCGGAGCCTGTGCTCCGCAACGGGAGAGGCCACAACAGGGAGAAGCCAGCGTACCGCAAAAAAAAAAAAAAAAAAAAAAAAGAAAGAAAAGTGAATGGCATCATTTTGTTAATATTGTTATGTGAAACAAACAGGAAATGCATTCAAACTGAGAAAGAAAAGTTATGCTGCTTTTAAAGGTTAATTATCCACCCAGGCCAATTCTGTCTCAGCTGGTTATGTATTTGAAAGATAGTTTCCTAAACTGTGTTCATTCTTAGCCTGTATAGTAGTGTCAGTCCAGGGAGGGAAAAGTAAAATAAATAAATAATTTAAATCAGCTCAACAAACCTGAAGTCACGGATTTCGAAAGATAAACCAATCAGTATTTCTAGTATTTGTTCTGTCCCACCTGGAGGAAGGGACTGAGCTCAGTGCTCCTGGATTCTGAAGGTATAAAACAAATGTCTGCTAATTTTCATTGCCTTGACAATAGACAACAACATTCAGCTTTATCCATCTATTGAAATAAAAACAAAATCCTTCACATAGAGTAATATTTTTTTAAGCTAACAATAATATCAAATAAGTCACTTTTATTGATTCTCACAGGGAAATCATTGCAGTCATGAATACTGTCTGTGCCTACCAGCTTATTTTAGTCCCTGGTGTGTTATATAAATAATAGTGTATATAAATAGATTAGAAAGAATGGTTCCATCCAAGAGTTCAGCGGTCTGCCATTGCTTGGGAACGAATAAGGCACACTTGATAGTAGTTGTATACTAAATGAGCTTAGGCAGATATAAATAGTGATCTAGTGGCAGATGCTCTGTAATTTGTATTAATTTTATCACTTAAATTGACATGCTTTCAAAAACTCAATTTTTTTCTTTTCATACTTACGAAAGTTAAAATATATATCTTAATAAGAAAATGGGTGAAACAAATCCTACTGCACCATCCTATCATATCTAACTTTCCTATACAGGAAATGCAATCACCATACAAAGCAATCAAAAAGTGACATCTCATTTGGAGTATCTAGGCTTTGTGAAGTCAATGAAGGATTTATACTAGAGATAATCTAAAAAAAAAAAAAGAGTCACAAAAGTCATGGATCAAGATGAAAAGTATACCTCTGAAGTTGGAAACTTGAAGACATTTACAGGATTCCATTTGGGTGACAGCCTTTAAGATGAGTGTATCTTTAGTATCTTAAATCTAATATGGATTAGATAGAGTTTTATCAGTCAAAAGCAGGCCCCTCTAAGTAAAGCAATCTCTTATCTTGTCTTTTCTGTTTGAAAATGACAAGCACTAGAAGCTTGGCACAAGCTGCCAATTGAAAGCCAATGCCATAAGGTCTAGAATGTCAGTAAGCTTGAAAAACCACCTTCAGTGGCAGAGAATATGTGGCCTTCTCTTCACAATAAGCCTTCCTTTGTGTCTAAATTTTTATTAGGCTACCTATACCACATAATAAAGTTCATTTGACATTTATATTTCTGTTATTTATGAGCCATGAGGCAGTTCTTTTTATGACCTTCTTCTGTCTTTCTTCTGCTTTTTTTTATCTTACTCTTACTTCTCACTTTGCCTATAAGACAAGAATGTTTGCCATGTGTTCTTTTTTATAGTTCTTTGAAAGATAATACAATCAGTCATGCAAGATGCAACTTTGGGGTGACTTGGACTATTTAGTAGTATTAGCCATATACCAATTTCTTGTCTTAAAATAATTTATAAATTTTAATGAATGAGAAGCACTATAGCAATATATTTTGTCCCCATGACACTTTTAAATTGTACAGTAACTTGCAAGTCTCATAACTGCTTGCATCAACAGAACACTCGACAACTAGTAAGTATATCAAGGAAATCATTAAATAATGAATAATTATAGATGATCTATCTTACCATGATTTCTGCAATTTGTTAATTTACATCTTTATCAAATGTTGAAGATTCCCAGTAGAGAATAGAAGTGACAGTGTTTGCTGAACCAATTTTTCCCCATTTTAATCAATAATCTTAGTAATTTTTGTCCCAGTTCCACTAAAATAAAAATAAAGTACATGATCATCTGGCACTTTATCAATCTTATATTGGAAAAAATGTGTAGGTTACATAAAAAAGTTCTTCTAAGTAGTATATATGAAATTAGCCTTTAAAAGTATATTTTTTGTCAGAAATTTCTTCTGTAATATGTATAGTTCTCAAAAGCAATGAGAAAACAGATGATTTTAAATATTACTTTGAGGTATCTATGTAAATCATACTTTTAAAAAATTTGGATGTTGACTAATAGTTTTATTGTAATACTTCATTTTGTAATCACTATCCATGAAATATTTTTACCACAGACCACAGTACATCAACTCATTTAGGCCATTATTTTGCATATTATAGGGTTCTAATTCAGGCACTGCAATTAACTAGCTATGTGGCCTTGGACAGGCATTTTAACCTACTGAATCTTCTTTTCCTTAGCTAAAAAATAAGGGGATTATACTGATCTCTAATGTCCCTTCTAGGGTCATAATTTTGTAAGTATTAAAATCGCAAAATGTACATGTTCAGATGTTGCCATTTATATAGTCTTTGAAATTCAGAGCTCTAAGGGACCTTAATGCCATTTAGTCCAACTCCCTCATTATGCAAATGAGACAACTGAGATTTAAGCCTTTTAAGCAATAGCTTAAAGTCCTAAACCAAGATTTAATGTTTATCATGTTCTAAACTAGAAGAGTCACTAATGTTGGTAAGCAGCTACTTTTTGTAATTTAAATGAAGCAACTTGTTGAGAATAGACAAGTATAAAATTTAAATATTTACCATCCCTCAAGGGGAATGTTATAATATATCCATATGGAAATATTTTTAATATATGTGATGAGGCCTTGTATTAAAATTTTAAAATGGTTCCCATTTAGCATCTTATAGAACTGAAAGGCAATTGAGCAATATGGACTGATCATTTCTAAAATTACTTAGTGCTAACCAATGAAAGTTTTATAGGGAAAATTGAAAACATGCTGAATCTTAATGATTGCTATGTCAGGAAACTAGCTAGTCTTTACTATGATTATCTAACATACATAAATTTTGATTGTGTGTGTGTGTGCATGCATGTGTGTGTGCATACTACTTACAGAGCAAATTGGGATTAAAAATTAATTGTACAAAGTTAATTTCCTCTGAATAGGGTGAAAAGTACATAAAAAGGATCTCAGGGGGGTGAAACAGAATGAATATGTGAACATATCCCTCATCCTTTCTGCTGAAAACTCAACTCTTCCTCCATTCTGAAATTCCTGTCATTCTATCCTACTTCAATTTCCTAGCAGAATGTTGAAGTTATAATTAACAGGGAAGTGATTTTGATAGACTCAAGTCTACTGAGTTAATAGTGTGCCGTATAGTAAAATATTTGGAGAAAACATTATAATAGTCTTTTATGGACACTGATCAGAACTGTAGATAAAGGCATGATAACTTTTAGAGCTATAAAGCAGCTGTACTCTGCTCAAACTTTTAAATTATGTGAAGAAGTTTGTCTTACCTAGAAAGTATGTTGCTTTTATTTATACTAAATTGATGACATGGAAGTTAATCCTCTGGATTGAGAAAATCACATTGAAATTAAAAAAAATATTTTGAGAAAAATACTTTTTGGTCTTACAAATAGCATTATTTTTACAGCTCAAAATTATCTAAGCATGTAAAATATGATGATTTTCATTTGACTTTTTGATATTCTACTCCTATTCTTTGGCTCATCAGCAGTGTAGCACAAGGCTCACTGGCACATTATCATTTTTGTTTTAATGGCCTAGTTTTCCAGGGTTGGGGTCAGATCAGATTTACTTACATGTAGATCTATGCATGGAAATTAATCCAAAACTGAATTGCACAATTCCTTCTTAATTGATGGTTCTATTCAACTACACCCTGCTTATCTCTTTTCGAAACATGTGTTCTCATAATGTATAAATACTTCTTGGCTTTGATTTGAAGGAGAAGCCAATTTTGCAGAGGCACGTACATGTTGTCTAAGTCATTTTAAAGAATGTAGCAAATTAATCTTTAGCAAATTATATGACTAAGTTAAATATTAACAAGAAATTCAGGGATTCTTTGCTTAATTCAAACTCCAGTTACAAGGATGCAGTACTCATCTGAGATGTTTTTGAAATATGAATGCACCAAAGGCCTTTTCAATTGTTGGATTATCATGCTTTTTATTGAGCTGTTTCTGTTTGTTTTTTCCTAGAGATCATTTTCTATAAAATGTAGTTTTACAAGTTTAGAACTATTACAAACATTGCAATACTAATGTTTTGTCCTCTTCTCCAGTGCTGATTCTGAGTTGAATTGGACAGGAGAACAGGATATATCAAAAACTTCACACAGGTATCTGTTTTTATTCAAGTAGAAAATTGGAATTTGGGGATTCAACCAGAAGTAAATCCAAATATTGAAATTCCAATGAAAAATCCCATCATATTGAACTATTAAGACTTCCCTTCTGAAAGAACTAGCCATTACCTTTTTGCAGAACAACTTAGCTTCCAAAATATAATATCTGAAATCCAAATATCATGAGGAAAGATCTTAAACACATTGAACCCAATTCAATACCCATGTAACTCTTTGAAATATCCCCTCAGGGTTTCAAAGGATATGAACTGTGGCTAAGTAAAAAAACCTTTCATCTAGAAAGATCCCATAATACCCAATAGTCTGAAATGAATCTGTCTATACATTATCACTCAATATAGGAAAAAAGCAGATTGCTTTTAGGACAGAGAGTGAAAGACCACGGCATAGGTAAAATTAATCACACATTTTAAACTGAGTTTTCTGAGCTGTTTCAGCAATACTATTTTTGCAAAAAGAAAGAAATATTGGAGCAAATTCAAGCTAAGACCTTAAGAGACTTTGATTTTTAAAGACATTGATTTTCTTTGTTTGCCCACTCCCAGATAGGTTTTTTTTCCCTGAAATTGAAGAATTTTAACTCTCAGAAGATTAAAAAAATACATTAAGATGAAGTGCAGATATGTTTTGTCTTCTCCCATTTCTGTTTTAGTCTCACATCTACAAGTGAGCCTAGCTGCTGTTGTAATATGCATGATTAAATAATTAGTTATGAAAAGAAGCATTCTAATGGGATGGGGCCAGACTACTTGATTAGACTCAGTCCTGCAACTCACTAGCAATATGACATTTGACAAGAAATTTAAGTTCCCTGTGACTCAGTTTTCCTCATTTTTAAAATGGCAATGATAACAGCTGTCTCACAGAATTGTTGTATTAAAAGAGTGTGTGCACATGTATCTGAGTATATACATATACTTAAAGCATTTTACAGGATTTTTTCTTGGGATAATGCATATTCTCACACAGTACTTTCCAAAGTTTCATGCACACACACCACTTGGAGATCTTGTTAAAATGTAGACACAGTAGTCTGGTGTGGGAAACTGAGGTTCTGCATTTCTAACAAGGCCCCAGACAATGTCGATCCTGCTAGTCTGGGAACCTCACTTTGATTAGCAAAGTTCTAACAAATGTGTTGAGTAGCTGACCAAAATAGAGATGAGGGAGAGCAGTGCAACAATTAGCCATGATGAGTTAAGGCATTAAAATAACTCATGATGATCTGTGATAAAGCCTCAGTGGAGGTTCTGTTATATTTTAAGAAATATCAAAATTTACTGTATTGGAGTTTATATTGTATACACTTTGGCATAAATCTTGTACCGAAGTGTAGAAAAGCCTTCTAGATAGTTTTGAAGTGTTAGTATGTACTCACTTGGTTCTTCAACCAAAAGATTGTCTTTCCTTACTGTCTCTTCATACACACATAGGTACACACACACACATGTACATACAAGTGCACACATCTTATTTTTTTGACAATTCCAATTTGAAAAACAATATTCTATTTATATGTCACCATGTCATCTAGGTGAGGATAAATGCTCTTTTTATTCTAGGTGTGCAGCTATATACAGGCTCTCTATTTCTGGGAAACTTATCAGAACAACAGGGCAGAAAGGGCATTAGCAAAGTAGAGCACTAGCTGCACAGTCAACTAATCGACTCAGCAAACATCTTATATGCACGTGAAGTCATTAAGCTTCCCATTACACACAAGCTGATTAAGAATCCTTCTGGATCATTGCTCGTGTTGATGGTCTGATTTCTGTGAACTATTATCAGAATGGGGAAGATGAATAAAGAAGTCGAGAAAGTGGCAAAAAGTAAATGCAAAGAGACAGATAAGTTTCCTATTGAATGTGGGGTGCTGTACTGTTTTATTTGACTACTTTTGCATGTATCCAGAAGAGTCTGTGTTTTGTGTATGCCTATTGAATCATAAAAAGGAAATGTCCTGTTGTTAAAGTCCTAATAGTTTTGAGAAGGCATATTTGCTTAGCAATTCAATGTGGATATATTCTCTGATAGGAACTTTGAGTAACTGCTCATTATGTGTGAGTTTTATTTCTTTCTTTATCTCATTGCTCACTAATATATCCTAGTTTAGTTCGAAAGAGTGAAGAATTATTGACTGATCATTTGTTCTTGCATCATGTTTTATTATTATCATTCATTTTCTTTGCAATCTTTCTCCGTACTCTCCCCCTCCTAGTTTGTTTTAGGAGGCTCTATGCCTCGAGTCTAATGGACATAAAATGAAGGGAAGTCTGTGATTTTAGTATGCATGATGCTTTCTGAATATAGATGCTGAGGGAAATTGTAGGCAGATGTGTTTTCATCTCTTATGGTATATGGCTTTTTCTATTCCACAGTAGGAATCAAAGACAGCCAAATTCTATTCAACATTGTGACTTATTTGAATTAAACCTTCACAGAATTTAAAATATATTAATGATTTTATTTCAAATTGTTTTAGAATTTTCAAATTAACTATTAGAACTTTTCCCAGAAATGAATAGTTTAGGATCCTATCAACAATAGCAGCAGCAGCAGCAATAATAATCATACAGTCAAAAGTAAAATGTTCATGTTGAAATTTACAGAGTGTATACTCTTCTTTGTAAGTGGGTGGATTGATATGTTAGAAGGGGTAAATGGAGAATATGTTACTGCTGATTTGTAGATCAGGCTTACCCTCACACTCCTTAGGCATAAGTGCAAATAAGTATTCCTCCCCAGGGTGAGGATTGAACATACTGAAGATAAAGCAAACTAACTTACTCTGAGCATGAAGAAATAAAAAGAATACTTGCCATTTTTATAACTTCCCACCATTTTCAGAGACATAAACCATCTTTAATATTATGTTTTTTTTAACTTTTTTTTTTTTTTTTTTTGCGGTACGCGGGCCTCTTACTGTTGGGGCCTCTCCCGTTGCAGTCGGAGCACAGGCTCCGGACGCGCAGGCTCAGCGGCCATGGCTCACGGGCCCAGCTGCTCCGTGGCATGTGGGACCTTCCCAGACCGGGGCATGAACCCGTATCCCCGGCATCGGCAGGCGGACTCTCAACCACTGCGCCACCAGGGAAGCCCAATATTATGTTTTTATTGCATG
Organism: Pseudorca crassidens; assembly: GCF_039906515.1. Taxonomy (NCBI): domain Eukaryota; kingdom Metazoa; phylum Chordata; class Mammalia; order Artiodactyla; family Delphinidae; genus Pseudorca; species Pseudorca crassidens. The sequence continues at coordinate 53,484,512 of NC_090317.1, read as the reverse complement.
AATATGGCAGCCCCATGTTTTTGCTCCATTACAAAAGCATTTCACTGTAAATCATGTTTCTTAAATGCTCTGTGCAATGCCTGTATTATATGAGACCAAGCCATTTTATTGGAATATTTTAAGGTGATTTATTGCAAGTAAACCCATGGCAAAATGTTATTTCTTTAAAAAAAAAGTCATAGGTGAGCACAAAAATATGTTTTTAATCAATGAAATTTCTTTTAAAGTATTTTATCTTGATATAAGTAAAGAAACTTCTGTATATCTGGAACACTGAATGCCCTATCAAGACTTCAGTTTGTGCTGATTTATAACAAGTAATTATCTAATGAAGACAGTGTTAGGCATGTGTGAAAGTTATTGAAGCAATGATTTGCCGTTTTGACAAATTACTGTAGATCAAATGATAATGCCTCATTTATATTCTTTCTCTTCTTTCTTGAATCTACGTCCTTAAGCAAATATAGAAATGGCTTTTAAGGGAAATACTCATTTGCATGGAAAAGTAAATGGCACTTAGATGGATACATGAATTAATCCTTAGTGTCCTCTTTCAGTTACTCCTTCCTGTTTTTGAAGGAAAGAATAATTTTCTTATCAAATTAATAGATACATGTCTACTTGTATAGACATGGAAAGAACAAGGTTAAGGATAAGGGGGACAGAGATATAGAATCTGTCAATAACTCTTTGTGCCCTTAAAGAGGTCAGTTATTCTCTTTAGGCCCATGTCACATATTTGTAAAATAACAGGCTTGGAATGACTCTATAATTTTGTTGTTCAATTTTCCCATACACAATATTATATTCTGCTTAGGTAGCAATTTAAAAATTCTCTACTTTTTTCTGTTACATTACCTTAATTTGTTAATGTTGGATAATAACTATCACTAATACCTGTTATTCATCCCAAACGATTGAATTTTAATTTTCTTTTTTAGCTAACAAAATAGTGTGCGGTGTTAAAAATATAATAACTTCAACATGAGGGTGAAATCTTTAAATACCTCAAAAATTCACCAGCTAAATACCTAGGAGAATATCTTACCCAGGTTAAGCCTTAAGGGAAATTCTAGTAGACCAGTAGGTATGATATAACTTTAGAAAATATTAGAGAAAATAAAGAAAATATTTTCAGTGATCACAGGCAGCAACAAAACATTTTTATTAAAATATCATTAAAGTATTCTACTATACATGTCGGTTTATTATCGATGATTCATAGGTACTGAATCAATCATGTATAAATTTAGGGAGATAGAAAATTTCATAGGGAATTCTGATAAAACGTAAGGTGCTTGCAGTAGAAAGTATTACCTAAGGAGAATCATTAGAATTTGAGAAATATTTATTTTTCCATTTTAACATTTTACAGCATAACTCAATCCGAAGAAACTATTATTTTTCATGAACTATTTAATTTATTTACAAATACAGGTGACACTCTGTTTTGTGCTGCTTTAAAAATAGAGGGAGTAGTTGTTGGTGAAATGTTAAATAAATAGTCTACATCTATTATCTGCCCTATAGAATTGGCTCCTGAAGCACACCATTCCACTGCTGCCCACTATCTTATCAGAAATACCTAAGGCTTTTATGGCTTTTTCTGTGGATGTTTTGACCACACAGCTTTCCTTAGATCTTAACACCAAATTTCACAATTGCTTCATAGGCAAATACAAGATGAACAATTAACATTGTTTTTTCAACTGATTTTACTGCATTTCTTCTTTTATATGTGTTTACAATTTCAGACATTTGCCAAAGCAGACACATATATATCATCTTTCAGTATTTTCTTTCATTGGTTGGAGAAAGTATCATCTAATCAAATGTTGGGATAAAAAATACTTTTTCTCCCTGTAAACCTGCTGAGGGCTTATACTTTTTATGGGTTAATGATAAGCCTTACCTCTCACCTGCGGGTTGGTGAAAAGAGATTATTATTTCATTAGATTTCATTCGGATGGGAAGGGAGGATGTATGTAGTTAAAGACAAAGTTAATTACACACTACTTTCTTTTTTAATATACTATGAAAAGATTTGCTTCATTCAGCACAGGCCTACTAATAATGTTTAAGATTATGTTTTTGTTGGAAGATATAGTACAGGTAAGAGAAAGTAAAGAATACCCTTATGTGAACATAGGCTCTCACTGGGAACAATTAAGTACTCTATTTATACAACACAAATACACACACACATATATATTTTTTAAATTATGCTATGTATTTTGTGTTATTTCTGCATTGATTCACAAAGTTCTTAAGGGCCCATGGAAATAATATATTAAAGACTTATTTTACATATCTGACATAACCCTGAAGCCAAATCACTTTAAAATATCTTAAAATACATTAAAATATTTTTTCTAAGAAAAGTAACACAATATGCTCCAAAGAACTTGTATTTTGTTCTCAGGCCATTAATATGATGAAGGTATGGTGAATTCTTGATAGAGTTTTCAGCACAATTTCTCATACTCTTAATACTTACCATCCAAAGACTAATACAGAGGTTGCACCCATTGTCATGACTTTGGTTTAATGGATTATTTGTAAGTTATGTACTTAAAAGTCTTGGGACTTTAATCCAGGTTATGCTATCCATCATGTTTAAAACCCAGAGCACTATGAAATTTTCAGTAGAAATGATGGTAGGTTCTTTAAGTTTGTAAAGAAATTTTAGTTTGATATAATATCTTCCATTTTTAAATTTGCATTACAGAATGATAGCTAGACTATCATTACTTCTGATAACTCAATATTAAACAACAAAGTCACTTTTTCTCTGAGACTATGGCTTACTTCTGATGTCAGCATTACTTGTAAGGATGATCACTGAATGTATTTCATATGATTTTCAAAAAATACTAAATGTCATTATCTGTAAGGTTTGTTTCTCTTCTGCTTATGTTTTAACTCCATTGAAAATTAGTGGCAAGTTTTACATTAAAACCTACCTGACAAATATCACTCATACATAATGTAAGAAATAAATACCTTGGGTAGGAAGCTCATTTTTAAAAGGGAGGAAAATAAAGGAAATAAAAATCATAGCTAAAATATACCTTAAGAAGATCAAGCTATGGTGCTCACTTCTATTTTTTGAACATTGTATAGAAACTAAATTTCCTTTTGAACTTCTAGATTCCTTTTTCCAATCTAAGCATTTATCAAAGGGAGAGATATAATGATCATGAATGATTTTAGTAACTTATTTTATACATATAACAACAAAACAAAACAGCAGGTTGAAAACTAAATGTACTAGATTTTTATAGATTATAATTAAAGGTGAATAGTGCATTTAAATCCAGGAAATCTTACTGCAATGCCTTTGAGTTACTGATAATAGCTTCCAGAACAAAGTAATACACTGAAGAAATGATAAACCATAAATTACTAATAAAATATAACAAGTCCATTTTTATGCAATTTAAGGTAAATATGACTTAGATATTTAGGCAGAGGATTACTGTCTGTCTTGAGATAATGAAGCTTCCTCCTATCTTAGAAATTTCCCTGGGTTTCATATGAACTCAAATCAGTCTGAATTATTAATTTACATCTAGATCTTCAAATTTAAAATCTACAAACTTCCTATTTATTTTGGTTCAAAACATCATGAATTGTTGTTTGTATTTGAGTACCTATGTGAGTATCTGTTTACATGTGTGTTCAGAGATATGGGTGGGATATATACTTGCTATTTATTTTGTAGAATGTGAATTTGTAAGTCACTTCATGCATTCCTCCCATGAGTTTAAAAATAAATCTCTTCTGCTTGCTAAATCAGGTTGTAAATACCTCATTTAGTCTGCTACGACAGTAACTCATAAGAAGAGAGTGGTTGCTTTTCCATATTTTACCTCTGGCCTCATCTTATGCCAGTGACTGCTGATCATAAGTACTATTAGTGAAACTGAAATCAGCATGGAGCACTCAAGTTGCTTTTCAAAGAAAGTTCTTGTTTCAGCATTTATTTTCCCAAAAGCCTTTTAATCAATATTATGGGAAAGTCCATAAACTTTCTGCTGAATATTTAACAAGCTGGAGGTCATTACAAACATTTCTTATCAAGGGCAAGTGAAATGAGATTGCAATCAGGAAAACAGAAGACTCAATGATAAGCTAAGCTTTGTCTCTTAGATAAAATCTAACCAAAAAATCAAAGTGACTCACATTTTCACCTTTCTTTTGTAGGATTTACTTTTCCTGGTTTGAGCCATAATTTTCAAAAATGATAAATAGGACTAATTCATTTGATTTGAATCACTATCTTATGTTTAAGATGATGATTGTAATTAATTCTGCACAATGGAAATACTGGCAGAATTTAAGTAAGAAGGCTTCACTAAAGTTTCACAGTTTAATATTAAAAGCATAATTCCTTTTGCTAAAAATAAATTTTAAATGCCATGTGATATTGTACATTTTCTAATTGACCTTACTTTTACTAATACTTAAATCAAAAATCTAACAAAACTATGTTTCTATCTTAAGAGCAATCAAAAGATATGAAAGAAAATAGAACCAGATTTTAAAACTCTTACGCATTTCACCATCCTCAGAAATAAATGAATGAATGAATGGGCTTTCAATCTACCCTCATTTGTGTTCAAATTACCTATGTAAAGAAGTTGTCTTAGCTGTGACAGGGCGAGAGAGAGTCATGGACATATATACAGTAACAAACGTAAGGTAGATAGCTAGTGGGAAGCAGCCCATGGCACAGGGATATCAGCTCGGTGCTTTGTGACCGCCTGGAGGGGTGGGATAGGGAGGGTGGGAGGGAGGGAGACACAAGAGGGAAGAGATATGGGAACATTTGTATATGTATAACTGATTCACTTTGTTATAAAGCAGAAACTAACACACCAATGTAAAGCAATTATACCCCAATAAAGATGTTAAAAAAAAAAAAGAAGTTGTCTTTAGCTGGATCACATGGAGATGTAGAATGAAAATTTCAATTGTATATACTCTCCTAGCTAATTAACAAAAAATATATATATGAGATTTAGCCTTACTATACCTTCAAGTTTTAATCTATAGTAAAAATATAATACCATTTGTTATTTATCTTAAAGTTGTATGTATAGGAATAGGAACCTTATTTTTCTTCTAAAGAGAAAGATTTTATTTAAGGGAAAAAATAAATAGCAGAGCTGCAAATGGATTACAACTTCCAGTCTTCCTGCTTACATATCTTTGGAACTCTTTCTCTAGCAGAGTTTAAGTAGAACGGTGAGTGACTAGGCCATAGGTTGGTCTTTAAAATTAATCACTAAATTCTACCACTCCATCCAGTGGATTTGTGAGGTAGGTAGATATTGAAGAATGGACTTAACTACATATAATATAGCCAGCTCTGGCCTCTGCCATTTTGTTTAAGCAAACACAAAACTGAAGAATTTTAAAGGACACAAATGATTTGTTGTGTTAGGGGAACTTTCAATGCATGCAAATAATATTCTGTTATTGCCCCAACACTTCCTATGAAGAATAAAGATGTGCATTATAAGATGATGTTTGGTTGTGACTTTGAGGAAGTTGCATACTCAAGCTCTATCATTTCCTCCTTTGTATAAATGTGTATAATGTTAATACCCACCCCACTGGATTGTCTTCAGGATCAAATGACATAGGCAGTGGAAAACATTTACAATACCCCAAAGTATGTATGTGTTTGCTCTTTCCCTACACTCTTGCAGACACTGGATATTATTAGTATGTTTTAATTTTGCCAAAATGATATATGAAAAATGTGTTTCTTTGATGTCCAGATGTAATTTTCCATATTTATGAGTGAGACAGTACATCTTAGCATGTTTTAACATGTGTTCACCAGAATATTAATTTCAGCTATAAAAAATTTCCCTTTATCTTTATTACTTTTCAACATATTGGACTTTTACCAATTTCTGCAGTTTTTAAAAAGTAGATTCTCAGATTTGTCAGTTACGTAAAGCTGTATGCATAGAAATTAATTTGCATTATTTAACTCATACAGAAGGCAGAAGAAACACCCAAAATGTTAGTGTTTGCTGTAGTTTACTAGAATGCATTTAATGATGAGAAATGCCTTTTTTTAAATTTAATTTTACTTACTTTTTTATACAGCAGGTTCTTATTAGTTATCCATTTAATACATATTAGTGTATATATGTCAATCCCAATCTCCCAGTTCATCACACCGAGAAATGTCTTTTTTATCACTATTCTTAACAGGATTATATTTTATATAAATCTATATAGATTTTATCTATAGAAAAGCATGTTTAGCGTTAAAATATTTTTAAAAAGATACCTGGCTAATTATACTTAGAGTGATACAATTTAAGCTGGGAAATGTCAACATTACACTGATATGTTGTATATTATATATTTCCTGAGGACTAAGGGTGAAAGACATCATTTGCTACTTTGAAATGAGTTTTAAAGTACTTTGGGAGAATTTATTTTGCTAGCATGACTTTCTTTGACTGTGGCTATACTTATTTTAATCATGCAGGACCAATTTGAGAGATGCTATTTACAATACCAAATGCATTTTTAGAATTAAATTATGTATCATCCAATAATATGCCTGATGTCATCATAGTTCAGCAGAGGACAATTTTAAATAGTAGTTATCTCATATAGACACAAGCATACCACATAATACTTAAGCTAGAACTTGGTTTGACATTCTGTTTAAAGACCACATCAAAATGGTAAACTTCCCCTGCTCTTGATCACTTTGAGATCAAGAGGTATACAAATTATAAAACACTGTTTGTCTTGTTGCTATAACTATTTTGTTATTTGAATAAATTCCATGTTGGTGAATAAATCATCCACATTATGTATATTAATGGAAATATAGTGTAGATTTGGCAAGTAGATAGTAATGAGAGAATGCCATTTGGTTGAAATAATAGAGCTATGCAGTGTTTTTCTCCCTTATTTCTGAAATACAAAAAATTTCAAACTCTGTGGTCCACAAAATTGTGTTACATTGAACGTATTATATTGAAATTATGCTTTGTTAAAAATTGGGTTAAAAAGTAACAATGGCTAAACTCAAGTGAAGATTTGGTCCTTAAGTCTATTTGATTCACAGTACTTTTAGTTAATTGCTTTACTCTACCTCATTTTGCTTGTGCTTATTCTATTTCAATTAGTGGACTCTTAACATTTGTATTTACTGAAAATCAATGCCAAGAAATTGCTTATTCAAGACTTACACTTTGAAGTGTGAAATATTTATCTTTCCCCAGCACTTTAAGAGCGTATCTTTTAACATTTTAAAATAAACATATATTTACACATTGGACTGGCGAAAGCAGAATTTAAACTAGAAATGTGACTGTAGTAATAGCTTTAATTACTTTGAGAGGAATTTAAAAGGATGTATCCATGCGAGAATAAAGGCTTCCCTCCCTCCAGTGGCATCCATATAATTTATTTTTAAAGAAACCATCCTTTATGCATTTCAGGGTTCCCCCCCCCCCGCCCCCGCACCTCCCCGCCCGTCCCATCATTGTTACTGGGAAAATTGGTAGAAAGGAATGTAATTAAGGGAGGAAAATCACACTTAGGAATTACCAAGCATAATTATCTCTTCTCCTCCCATTGCTTGCTGATAGGAATCCTTCCAGGTGTTTAGCTAGAGATGGAGTGAGTCACTTTCTTGGTACATATAGTGAGTGACTTGCTTGGCAACTTACTGTCTATACTGAGAATTAGTTGCACAGCAACAAAAGATATATTCTTATATTTTCAAGGTGAAATTGGTACCTGAGTGAAACTCTTCATGCAGAATTGCCCCTGCAGTACCAACTAAGAGAATTTTAATGCTACACCTGCATGAAAAGGAGAATAAGAAAGGGGGTGATGAAAAGATAGCTTTGAAGAGAGATAGGTGATTCCTTCAAGATATAAAGGAAAATATAATTTGTGATTATCATTAATGTTTGCCAGTTTGGCTTAAAGTCCTTAATAATCTGTATACCCAGAAGCCCTGGCATAATATTCATTATTATAAAACTTAGTAGGGCATATTAGGATTTTAGAAGTGATATTTTGAATCAACAATGCCAAAAAGTTACAAGGGACAATGGGAAGATAAGGGAATCTGCATAAGTAGTAAGGACTGCTTTCTTGAGGGATCTCAGAAGGGTCAGCTGGTATTTGATGACATCAAAGGATAAAGAAAATCTGTGCCTTTGGGATAAGAAAGTGGTATCTGCAAACTCTCTAGGAAGCAATGTAGATCTATGTGGTATCAGTCTGTAAGAAAAAGACAAATCAAGAAAAAACCTTTTGCATTCCATTATTAGCTGTGGAAGTGGATAAAATCAGCAGATTACAGTTTAAATAACCTCAATGTTCTCTTTATTCCTGGCTGTTTTGTATCACTAATTTTTAAAACTAACAAAAATATGAGGCAGAAAGATTTTAAAATACAATATATTGCAAGAAATTTTTGCCAGAGAATGTTTGGGTAGTTCAATGCTATGAAGACACACTAAACATATATTTCCCTTCAGGTTGAATAAATTGGCAAAGTTATGTGGTCGCACTTATTTTTCAAGGCATTTAAGAGTTAACAGGAAATGCAAATCAAACATGCTGTTTCAGAGAGGATTAATCAGATAAACTGAGGGTAACAGAGGTAAAATACTATTGTCATCATATCATATGAAGATTACACATTATATACATGACTTATCACTGAGGATCCTTTCCAGAAATGAGGGTCTTCAGGAGATTTTTTTTTTTTAACATCTTTATTGGGGTATAATTGCTTTACAATGGTGTGTTAATTTCTGCTTTATAACAAAGTGAATCAGTCATACATAAACATATGTTCCCATATCTCTTCCCTCTTGCGTCTCTTCAGGAGATTTTTACTCTCAGGATAGTTCACAGCCTCCAGCATTTCATCAAAATTACCATTTAAGTGTTTTTACTGTCTTATGACTCTAGAGGCTTCTGCTCCAGGTATGCAGAGGTCACCTGTGACTCTGGTTTTGCCTATCTTTCCAGATTTTGGGCTGACAATTTGTCCTGCAACCTTAGTTCTCTGATAGATCCAAGAAAAGTAATTGATTTTCATCTTGTTCAGATTTTTCTTGTAAGGGAGCTAGCTCTTTGCATACCAAAGTGGAAACTGGAAGTTGCCTCATAACATTATAATTAGTTCAATGAAAATATATTTTAATAAATTCTGTATTCAATCACATTAGATATTATTACTTTTCAGTGTCCTACTTGTTTCCATCTTCTTCTTGGATAACCTTTTTATATTCCTGAAAAGTAATGTAATACTTGAAACAACTAAACAACGACAATTTAAAACTTTTTTTTTTTTTTTTTTTTGCGGTACGTGGGCCTCTCACTGTTGTGGCCTCTCCCGTTGTGGAGCACAGGCTCTGGACGCGCAGGCTCGGCGGCCATGGCTCACGGGACTAGCTGCTCCGTGACATGTGGGATCTTCCCAGACCAGGGCACGAACCGGTGTCCCCTGCATCGGCAGGCGGACTCTCAATCACTGCGCCACCAGGGAAGCCCCCAAAGACCAACTTTTTAAAATGAATTTTTTATTAAGCTATCACTATGCATTCAACATAATTACTTTTTCTTATTTAATGAATCATTGTTTTTTGTTTGGAATAGACATGATATGACAAAACTTAAAACAGATTTAGGGATACTGATCAGAAAACTCTACCTAAATTTCAATGTTTTAAAAATTAACCTTTGTGCCTACAAAAATTTAACCAGCCAACATCACTTTCATTAGTTCTTTTTATTTATAGATGACCTAGTTAAGAGGTGTTCAATATAAATTGCCAATTGTGGGTAATCATATATTCGGTTTGAACATTCTTTTTACCCCTGGCTTGGTTCTTTGTTGTTGTTGAAATCTAGTTTTATTTTTCCTAATTCAGGTCTCCATGTTAATTTATTATTGTTTCACAGAGAAATTCACAAAAGTTATAATAAATAATCTTTGATTATTTCCTACAGTACAAACAACCCAGAATTTATTAAGAAGAACTTGGCAACATTTGGATCTATATATATTTATCATTTTCTCAAGAACACAACAAATTCTATTGCTATCTATCTCTCTTTGAGGGAAATCAAACATTGATGCACATACTTTTCTAAGGTCTTGCTGCAAAGTAGGTCTGGTGGGCTTAGTTATTTATGGTCTCTCAATTCATATTCTCTTAATATACCACAATAGAATGAATCAAGAGGTAATCCCAGTGGAAAATTTAGAAATATGGCAAACTAAATGTTTTAATATTGCTAATTACTAATTAATAATGAGATCAATGCCTTTTATCAGGTGTTTACTGTGTTCAAGGCACTAAGATTTTATTCTCAAAATCAAACATATGGAACAGAATTTAATATCTCAAATTTATAGGTTGTTAAACGAAGGCTTACAGAAGTTAAATAGGTTGCCAAGTTATACCATTAGAATATGATGGAACCAGTGGTACATCTGATTCCAATATCTTTGTTATTAACTATTAAATGAACCTGACACAAATGCTTGTTTACAGATTTATGACATTTGCACATGCACATTGATTATGAGTTGAGCAAGAAGTAAAGATATCACCAACTGTTTCACAGAATCATTATTATTATTTTTAATTTTAAAAGGTTACAGCTTTCCAAGACAATCAACCACTATAAACCAAGAGTCACATGGCTGTACCAATGTCACCTCAAGTCTTGAGTCCTAGGATGAAATTCTTACCCAAAGAATGACATAAACAATCACACTGGAATTTTTATTCTCAGCCAAATCCAATGACCTCCAAATTGAAAAATTGATTTCCAGAAGGCAATTATATTATAGTTCTCAGCATTTATCTTTGGGTACAGTGTATACTTTGTTGTCATTTATTTTAATATCAAATCTCAGTTCTGATCAATAGCGCTAGATTAAAGAGGAAAAAATGTGTTTTCATAAGCAAGGGCTTTGGAATGAAATGTAGTACTCTTCAGAACTTTACACTATTTAAGCTTTTGTTTTTTTTCTGAAGCATATGGTATTGAGTGAAGGTTCTATAACTCACTAATAATTACCCATTAACAGTGCATCTTCATCAGAGGAGAGTGTTCTACTCTGAGTTGCACTACTGCTTTCAGGAGGACCACTTAACTTCCTACAAGAGATGATTTACCTCATATGGGTGAACATATGTATGCTTATCATTTTATCTTTTAAAATAATTTCCAAGAGATCATGGACTTTACTTCATTACATTAATGTACCTTTCTGTCACTGACTAACAAAGCCTAATTTCTACTTCTTAATATGAATTAGACTACTAGTCCCTAAATGAAAATACAAGTGTATCAATTGTCTTATCTGAATATTAAATTTATTTTATAAAAAAAGAAATAGTATTTTATTGACTCAAAAAGTATGAAATGAAATATTCTAAAATACAAGTCAGCATTTATTTGCATTAAAATAATCAAGAAGATACAGTATAGACAACTTGAAAACATTTCCAATAGAAACAATTTTAGTGACTTTAAAGCAAAATTGTATGGAATTTTAGAAAAGAAAAATAATGTGTTATGTTTATAACTACAATGAGAGGTGTGTTTGGTCTATTTAGATACTTAGCTGAATAGCAATCATGAAAGTGTGAATTACAAGACACAATTTATGCTGAATGTGTGCTTTAACTAATAGGTGAAATGGCACAAATTCCAAATTTTGCAATTAAAATATTGACATTCTACAATTCACTTATTAGGAAAAATTATTTCCAAAGCTTTATATTATTAGGGAAGACTAAATATCCATAGTTATTTTACACTTTTTATGATTGGAAAAATGGCTTTAATATGTGCTAATAGGAAAGTAAACATTGTTTTTATTTCTTACTGTGCTGTATTGAATATACATATAATGAAGCTTCCCAAGTGAATTGAATTCAAAATATTTCTCATGTTTTCTAACCAATTAAAAGCTACAGGTAGGCTGTTGATTGTGTGTGTGTGTGTGTTTTCTTAAGTAAACTTATCAATATTTAGTGTATAAAACTCCAGTATATTCAATTAAGCAGAGAGGAAAAAGCAGGCATATGTTTAAAAGAAGATCTGGGCTTAATTGAGAATGGAAATAATTAGAAAGTTGATTCCTCTGTTTTTTTTAGTGCATATTTCTCTTTGAGAACATTAAACCTGGCGCTTCTATTTATTCTAGTAACTAAATATTTGTTAACTATAAATTAAAGTTGTACATAATTTATTGTGTTTTCAGGATCCAAGCCACTTTAGTGGCTTTTTTTTTAACATCATCTCATAATTATAGCTTTAGTATACTGGACAATTACTTCATTACACATAAATGCATCTCATTGATTTTAGCAATGACAGAGGTGGGCGGCTGAGAGTCAGAGGTATTGTTTTTAGCTGTTGTAGTCCTTTTCAGAGTGATGGTGTAGTGTGCATTATGCATGGGATAAATGCCATCTGTAGACAAATTAATGATTTGTTGAGAGAAAGGTAACAATAAATAAACTCCTAGTAGAATATAACGAATAGTGTTAGTTGAATTGTGAAAAGCAAGTAAATATTAGTGTTTGCATTTTGTATGAGTTGGTATTTCCAAAGTATTAATAATTATTATTTGTGTTTTTTTCTATTATAGTGCTAATGTCATACCAGGCACATAGCTGCCAAATTGATATTATTCTTTTAGATTTCTAGAAATTTATTCAGCATTAGAACAAAAGATATGCACCCTGCATTGGTTGCAGTCGGCTGGCTCCCAAATGTGTCAGCACTTGAATTATGGATCTTTTATACTAGCTTTCAAACAGATTTTTTTTTATTACTTACAATATTGAAATAGAATGTTATTCTAACTTTCTTTCAGGACAGACACATAGGGAATACTCAATATGAATTAGAAAAATATATTTCAATGTTTAGGGAGTTCTAATCTATACATGTAATTTTTGTTAAACTTTGTTTCTGCTCCTTGCTCACGCTAAATTTAAAGGCAATAATGACTGGTTAAGGAGACTATGAAACTGTTATTGGCAGTGAATACTGCAGAGGTTTAGCTCATTGCCTAATGTGTTTAATTAATATTGAACAGCCATCAAGTCACTTTGGCTTACAGCCCTGGTCATACACTTTTGCTTTCTTTTTTTCTTCTGTTCTTTGTTTCTGTCTCTTTCTTCTCTTATGCAAAAGCTTGTTCTTATTTCATATACTAGAAAGCTAAGCTTTGACTAACCCACTCCTGACAGACTGGTTTACTACATGAGGTGTGTTCTGTTTACTCGATTTTAATATAATTGTCTTTTGACCTAGTTGAATAAGGATTTTCATGTTTTTAATATGATATTGAATAAAATTCATCTAACCTTCCGCTGAGGTACATTTGCCACCACTTCCAACATGCTTCTATTGCCCAATGCCAGATCTCTTCCCTACCTACTAGTTTTTCTTTTTTTTCTTTTTTTAGTTTTTCTGATTTAACACATTTGATAGTACTAGTAGTTTCAACTAGTTTAAGAGTATAGAATAATTACTACTAAGTTTTGCTGCCTGCTAAGACAAAAGTATCAAAATAGAGTAAATTCCTGATTATCCATAACCGCAGATAATCATAAAGTAAAAATGGCCAGATAATCACAAAAGTGTATCTGTAAAGGCAGATATAATTTCCTGATTTTTTAAAAATAATATTTTATTTAGAGGTTTGTTGTGATATTTAAATGATAAGTAATCCATATCTTGGAGCTTTGATAAACTTTCAGTGTCTCCTATCCTTTGATAATGATAAATTATTCATTTAGAAAAAAATGTTAGTAAAATAAGGCAACTTTTAGGAATTTGCCAAGTACTTTCTGCACATTTAGGACAATTTCAGAACATAATAAAACCAGTGTGTTGTTAGAAAAGGAAATAATTCTTCTGGCATACAACTGCATTCAAGTGATAAAATGTTTACCAGATCTGGCTTTTGTTGATTTTTTAATAACAGTTTGTGAAATAATGATAGATGTTGTTATTTTTTGTAGTAGTCACTAAGACCCAGTGGTTCTTTAGAAAATCAGGCCAATAAACCTGGAAGGACGGGAGAAAGGAAATCTTAACCTTGAATAAGACAAGATTAGTCCCCATGAGATTTGTCATAAATTATTCATATTATCCACCTAGAATGGCATCAAATTACCTTGTGCTGTGTGCATAAGGGACTTCAACGGAAATGATAGCTATGTAAATTTCATTTTTTAGTGCAATGTGACATATTTTGATTAGTGAGAAAATGACACCAGAGAACAAAATTTTATGACTTTATGTTTAGAAAGGGGTTCATAGCTTTTCACTTGCTTTCCCAATGTTGTTTCTCTACATTCACTTACTGTCATAATTCATTTAATAATTTATTTACTGGGGGGAATATTGACAGACAGATGCCATTTCATGGACGTAGATTCCTGGAGCAACAAGCCAGATTCTAATCAGTACAAACATCCAACTTTCTACAAAGCCTGATAACTTTAATAGGGACTCTGCTATTGCAGTGTGAGTATTCGCAGATATATCCAGAGTAAATTTCATTTTTAGACGAAAGTTTATATTGAAAAGGTTTCCAATGCAATGGTGAGAGGAACAAAACAAACAAAATATTCTAAGTAAATATGTTTATAGTTTTATTTAAAAATTTTTCCCTGATGAAGTATGTATGGCGTTTTCTTTTCCCCATTACCTTTTGAGACTTTTTATGTAAAGACTCTATTATGGTTACAGAGAGGCAGTTTGATCATCATTTTAGTCACCAAAGCATGTGTGACCAAGGCTTTCACAGCTATCTTCTCATTTTTTATTAAATCTCAAATCATATTTATTTACAATGACTTTCCAGATATTTTCAAAAGTTTCAGATCTATTATTCATTTGTGAATATTATATACATAACATCTTATTATTTAGAATAAATGAAGACCACAAATGTCATCTGTTTGGAATACATGTAGACTTGTAGATTGTGGAGATTTATGTTTAACACAATCTGAATTTTTCAAGGGGCTCAAATTGGGCCTCTGACAGCTCCAACTCCATATTAGGAAAGCACTACTAATACGTATTTTCCCAACCAAATATGCTTTAAGATATTTTTTTTAATGTTATAGAATGAGATCCTTTAGTTTTCAAATTTTGTTTCTAATTCTCTGCTACACAGTACTAGACCATAAAGTTTGATAACCAATAGTTTCCATGATCATGCCTCATCCATCACTTGGCTTGTATAATTATAGTGATTTTCAACAATTGTACAGAAATAGAATGAACTAAGATCAAATTGTCCATGTGAAAATAGAAGATAGCTCAAACTCTGATTATCTTGCCCATAGATTTACTTTGTCAGAAGCAAAAGTATCTTTACAAGATAATGTATTATTTACTATATCCTGTGCTTTTTAAAATTTTCACCCACTTTCAAATAACCTTTCAAATAACCAGCTTTTAGTTTCATTGTTTTTTTCTATTATTTTTGTTTTCAATTTTGTTGATTTCTATTTTCTTTGTTATTTCCTTCTTTTTGCTTGATTTAGGTGTAATTTCCTTTTCTCATTTCTTAAGGTGGAAATTTATAACATGGAATTGAGGACTGTCTTATTTTCTAATTTGTGATATTTAATGTAATCTTCTCTTAACCACTGCTTTAGCTACATCTTACAAATTGTGGCATGTTGTGATTTTATTTTCATTCAACAAAAATTTTTCCAATTCCCCTTGAAACTTCCTTTTTGGCCCATGTATTAATTAGAAGTGCCTTCTTCATTTCTCTCTCCATTTCTATTCCTTTTTGTTTCATGTATTTCAAAGCTCTGTTACATAAAACACATACTTGTAAAATTGTTGTCTTCTTTATGAATTGATCTTTTTATCATTATATAATTTCTCTCTTTACCCATGGTTTTATTCTTTATTCTGAAGTCTACCTTTTCTGATGGTAATGTGGTCATTCCAATTTCCCTTTAATTATTGTTCACATAGCATATCTTTTTTCATCCTTCAACTTTTAACTTATCTATATCCTTATGGTTAAAGTAGGTTTCTTGTTGACAGAATATAGTTGAGTCTTTTTTTTTAATCCAACCTGACAATATCTTAATAAATGTGATGTACCTATTTATTTTGATGTATTTATTGATATAATTGTATTTAATTCTACCATTATATTACCTATTTTCTGTTTGTCTCTTCTCTTTTGTGCTCCTCTTTCCCACTTTCCTTTCCTTCTTTGTATTCTTTGAGAATTGTTTTCATATTCCAGTTTAAATTACCTATTGACTTTTGGCTATATCTTTTGTATTATTTCTTAGTGCTTGCTCTAGGCTTTATAATATACATACCTAACCTTTCACATTCTACTCAGTTATATTTTACTACTTCAGTAAAACTGTAGAAGCTTTACAACCATATAGATTTCTTTTACTCTCCCCCATTAGACTTCTCATTACAGTTGTCATATGGGTTAAATCTATACAAATTGATTTCAGTGAGCATACATATTTTAAAGAATTTAAAAGAAAATAAGATTTTACATTTACTGATATATTCACTATTTTTCTTGCTCTTCCTTCATTCCTGAATATACTCTCTACTGGCCTTCAGAAAAACCTCTTATTACTTATAATAATGAAATATAATCTTTAACAATGTATTCTTCTGAGAAAGAGATTTAATAAATTCAAGTTTATATCATTGCCTTTTAGCTGAAAATTTTCTTTTAGCGTTTTTTAGAGCAGGTCTACCAGCAATGACTTCTCTGAGTTTCCCTTTATCTGATGATGTCTTTGTTTATCCTTCATCCTGAAAGAGATTTTCCATATACATAAAATTTTAGATTAGTGGTTATTTTCTTTCATCCCTTTAAGATGCAGCCCCATTGTCTTCTGGCTTCCATGATTTTTAATCAAAAATCAGTGGTAATTTGAATCATTGTTCCCCTGATTGTAATGCATTGTTTTTCTCTAGCTGTTTTCAAAATTATTTATTCCAGTCTGTTTTTAGTAGTTTGATTATGATGTGCCTGGACATTGTTTTCTTTGAGTTTACTGTGATTGAGGGTCTGCTGAGCTTTTTGAATCTGTAATTTTATGTCTTTCATCAAATGTGGAGGTTTTTGGCCCTTACATCTTCAAATATTTTTTCTGCACTGATCTTTTTCTCTTCTTCTTCTGAGACTCCAATGGCATATATTTTAAAACTTTTGAAATTGTCCCATTGTTCCCTGAGGCTTTATTCATTCTTTTTATAACATTTTTTTCTCTCTGTTCTTCAGATTGGATAATTTCCATTGATTTAACTTCAAGTCTATTGACTCTTCTATCATCTCCATTCTGTCATTGATCACATTAAGTGAATTGTTTATTTTTTATTTTAGATATTGCATTTTCAGTCATATAATTTTAATTTGGATATTTTGTATTGTTTCTACTTCTGTGAAAGAAATAGAACTTCTACCTTTTGATTTATGTCATGGAGCAAATATATAGTTGTATTAGCTGCTTTAAAATCTTTGATAATTCCAATACCTAAATCATCTCAGTATTGGCATCTGCTCATTTTCTTAAGTATTTAGAATTGGTCATATTTTCCTACATCTTTTTAATTTCAAATTTTATGTGGTAGAAATCTTGGGTCCTATTTGAATTATCTTAATAATGCTGATTTTTCCATTTGTTTGTTTAGCAGACAGTTGTTCTAATCTTATTATTTTTTTTTTAATCTCATTTTTAAAAGAGTTTGCTGTGATGTTTTGGTTAATCCAGTACATGCATGCTTCAAGAGTTAGTTGAGGCTTAGGCTGTAGTTTACAGAGGTACTTCTTTTTATTGTTCTTTACTTTATTGTGCTTCATGGATATTGCAATTTTTACAAATTGAAGGTTTGTGGCAACTCTGCATCAAGCAAGTCCATCAATACCATTTTTCCAACATCTCTGTGTCACATTTTGGTAATTCTTGCAATATTTTAAGCTTTTTCATTATTATTATATTTATTATGGTGATCTGTGATTAGTGATCTCTGATGTTATTATTGCAAAAATTCTGGCTCACTGAAGGCTCAGATTATGGTTAACATTTTTTAGCAATAAACTACATTTTAATTAAGATATATACTTTTTTTTAGACAATGCTATTATCACACACTTAATAGACTAGACTAGTGTGTGAAGATAACTTTTCTAAAATTGTTTTATTTTATTTTTATTTATTTATTTTTGGTTGCATTGGGTATTTGTTGCTGCACACAGGCTTTCTCTAGCTGCATCGAGTGGGGGCTACTTTTTGTTGTGGTGTGTGGGCTTCTCAGTTTGGTGGCTTCTCTTGTTGCAGAGCATGGGCTCTAGGTGCACAGGCTTCAGTAGTTGTGGCACATGGTCTCAGTAGTTGTGGCACACAGGTTTAGTTGCTCTGTGGCATGTGGGATCTTCCCAGACCAGGGATTGAACCTGTGTCCCCTGCATTGGCAGGTGGATTCTTAACCATTGAGCCACCAGGGAATTCCCATGGTCTTAACTTTTATGTGCACTGGGAAACCAGAAAATTCATGTGACTTGCTTTATTGCAGTGGTCGGACACCAAACTCACAATATCTAAGCAGTATGCCTGGATATCATAGTTCAGTTCTCAAGGCCCTTTACTAATCTGCTTTGAGCCTGTCTCCAGCCTGTGTAGCTCAGGGGTGAGCCTGGGACTTGTGTGGATTCATACACAGAGTTAGGGAGTCTGTTTATTTAAATTTATGTTTCTAGGACTTCCCTCACATTCTCTGACACTTTTCTTGTTCCTCTGGCCAGAAAGACACAGTTTCTACTGGAGATTTAGCTGCCAGTTCCAAACCTTTGCTCAGCTTTGCAACTGGGACCCTATGGGCAAATTCATGAGACAAAAAGGACAAAATGTAGGGGGATTCTCATCCCAGAATAGGTTGCTTCTTCATTTTTTAAAAAATTTTTACTTATTTATTTATTTATTTATTTATTATTTTTGGCTACATCAGGTCTTAGTTGCAGCACATGGGATCTTTCATTGAGGCACATGGGCTTCTTTCTAGTTGTGGCACATGGGGCTCACAAGTTGTGGAGTGTGTGGACTCCAGAGCACACGGGCTCAGTAGTTGTGGCATGTGGGCTTAGTTGCCCTGTGGCATGTGGGATCTTAGTTACCCGACCGGGGATTGAACCCACATCCCCTGCATTGGAAGGTGAATTCTTAGCCACTGGACCACCAGGGAAGACCCCTGCTTCTCCATGTTTTTACTCCTTTCCACCATCTACCCTCTTTTTTGGTTATATTTCAGGTAGTTGATTTTTAAATATTTTCCAGAGATTTTAGTCCTAATCAGTGATAAACATAGGCTAGACTGGGCTTACTACATTTTGGACAGAATTAGAACCCTCTAAGAAGGAGGTGCATTTCAGTTGGTCCTTACATCTATGAGCACAGAGGAGGGTTCTCTGGGCTTGAGACTCTGGCCTTTGAGAAGGGGATGCTGGCTAACTGTCACAGGGGTCTCTGAGGAGGTGGTGTGATTTTATTGCTCCTTTAAGTGTTGACACAACTGCAAGCTGGTTTCAGCAGTGGCTCCTGGGACAAACTATCTTTATCAGCATGAATATGTGAGGCTAGGATAACTCCTAAAGGAGGGTCTTGAGCCAATAAATGGCATGATCTAATGTTTATTTCAAGATGATCACTCTGATTACTCTTTGGAGAACAGACTGAATGGTACTAGAGCAAAAACAAGAAGACTAGTTAGAAAGTATAGCAATAATTCAGATGAATTATGGTTTATACCAGGATAGTAGCAGTATATGTGGAGGATAGTCATCAGATTGTAGGTATGTTTTGAAAATAAAGCCAGAAATTTTCCTAATATATCAGACATGCAATTTTAAGAATGATGGAAGAATCAATGGTAGTCCAATTTTTTGACCTAAGGAAATAGAAGTATTTTTTTTAAATTGAAATGGTAAAGACTGTGGAAGAACCAAGTGTGGGGTTAAAAGAAATTTCCAGGGGAGAGGGACATATTGGATTTGTGATGCCACTTTCACATGCAAAATATATGTTAACTAGGCACTTAGATATACGAGGCTGGATTTTAGGCAAGTTGCTTTGGCTTGGAGTTGAGTATATAGATGGAATTTAAAGCCGTGAAGATGGATATCACCTAGGGAATAAGTATAGACAGAGAAGGGAAAAGTTCTGAGAACTTATTCCAAAGACATTCCAACCTTTAGAGGTGGTAGAGGTGAGAAGAAATCAACAAAGAAGATTGAGAAAGAGCAGTATGATGTAAGAGAAAAATTGAGTCAGTGGGATACTGGAAGCCACAGGAACAATATCAAACATAACGTCAAGAAAATGAGGGGAGATCTTCAAGATGGCAGAGGAGTAAGACGTGGAGATCACCTTCCTCCCCACAAATACATCAGAAATACATCTACCTGTGGAACAACTCATATAGAACACCTACTGAATGCTGGCAGAAGACCTCAGACTTCTTAAAAGGCAAGAAAATCGCCACATACCTGCATAGGGCAAAAGAAAAAAGAAAAAACAGAGACAAAAGAATAGGGATTGGACCTGCACCTTGGGGAGGGAACTGTGAAGGAGGAAAAGTTTTCACACACTAGGAAGCCCCTTCACTGGCAGAGACATGAGGTGGTGGTGGGGGAGAGGGAAGCTTCGGAGCCATGAAGGAGAGTGCAACAACAGGGGTGCAGAGGGCAAAGCAGAGAGGTTCCCGCACAGAGGATTGGTGCTGATAAGCACGCACCAGCCTGAGAGGCTTGTCTGCTCACCCACTGGGATTTGTGGGGGCTGGGAGCTGAGGGTCCGGCTTTGGAGGTGAGACCCCAGGAAGAGGACTGGGGTTGGCTCTGTGAACACAGCCTGAAGATGGCTAGTGCACCACAGCTAGCTGGGACGGAGTCTGGGAAAAAGTCTGGGACTGCCTAGGAGGCCAAGAGACCATTGTTTCTGGGTGCGTGAGGAGAGGGGATTCACAGCACAGCCTAAACAAGCTCCAGAGACAGGCATGAGATGAGGCTATCAGCATGGACAACAGAGATGGGCATGAAATGCTGAGGTTGCTGCTGCAGCCACCAAGAAGCCTGTGTGCGAGCACAGGTCACTATCCACACCACCCCTGCCAAGAGCCTGTGTAGCCTGCCACTGCCAGGGTCCCATGATCCAGGAACAACTTCCCTGGGAGAACACAGGGCTCAAATCAGGCTGTTGTAACATCACGCTGGCCTCTGCCACCGCAAGCACGCCCTGCATTCCATACCCCACCCTCCACCTCCACCCCACTGCCTGAGTGAGCCAGAGCCCCTGAAATAGCTGCTCCTTTAACTTCATCCTGTCTGGGCAGGAACAGACGCCCTCAGGTGACCTACACGTAGAAAAGGGGCCAAAACAAAGCTGACCCCCCAGGAGCTGTGCAAACAAAGAAGAGAAAGGGAAATTTCTCCTAGGAGCCACAGGAGCAGCAGATTAAATCTCCACAATCAACTTGATGTACACTGCGTCTGTGGAACACCTGAATAGACAACAAATCATCTCAAAATTGAGGCGGTGGACTATGGGAGCAACTGGAGACTTGGGGTTTGCTGTATGTGACTGACTGGTTACTGGTTTTATGTTTATCTTAGATTAGTATTTAGAGTATATTATCATTAGTAGATTTGTTTATTGATTTGGTTGCTCTCTTTTATTTGTTAATATATGGATATATATATATATATATTTTCTTTTTCTCTTTGTGTGAGTGTGTATGTGTATGTTTCTTTGTGTGATTTTGTCTGTATAGCTTTGTTTTACCATTTGTCTTAGGGTTCTGACTGTCCTTTTTTTTTTAATTTTGGTTTTTAGAGCTTGTTATCATTGGTGGATTTGTTTTTTTGATTTAGTGCCTCTCTCCTTTCTTTCTTTTTTTTTTTCTTTTTTAAAATTAGTTTATAATTTTTTTAATAATTTTAAATTTGTTTTCAATAACTATTTATTTTATTTTATTTTTTCCTTCCTTCTTTCTTTTTTTCTCCCTTTTCTTCTGAGCTGTGTGCCTGACAGGGTTTTGGTACTCCAGCCAGTGTCAGGCCTGTGCCTCTCAGGTGGGAGAGACAACTTCAGGACTTTGGTCGATCAGAGACCTCCCAGCTCTACATAATATCAAATGGTGAAAGCTCTCCCAGAGATCTCCATCTTAATGCTAAGACCAAGTTCCACTCAACGACCACCAAGCTACAGTGCTGGACACCCTATGTCAAAAAACTAGCAAGACAGGAACACAGCCCCACCCATTAGCAGAGAGGCTGCCTAAAATCATGATAAGTCCACAGACACCCCAAAACACACCAACAGACGTGGACTTGTCCACCAGAAAGACAAGATCCAGCCTCATCCACCAGAACACAGGCAGCACTCCCCTCCACCAGAAAGCCTACACAACCCACTGAATCAAGCTTACCCACTGGGAGCAGACACCAAAAACAAGGGGAACTAAGAACCTGCAGCCAGCAAAAAGAAAACCCAAAACACAGTAAGTTAAGCAAAATGAGAAGACAGAGAAACACACAGCAGATAAAGGAGCAAGGAAAAAGCCCACCAGACCATACAAATGAAGAAGAAATAGGCAGTCTACCTGAAAAAGAATTCAGAGAAATGATAGTAAAGATGATCCAAAATGTTGGAAATAGGATGGAAAAAATAAAAGAAATGTTTAACAAGGACGTAGAACAACTAAAGAGCAAACAAACAATGATGAACAACACAATAAATGAAAATAAAAATTTTCTAGAAGGGATCAATAGCAGAAAAACTGAGGCAGAAAAACGGATACGTGACCTGCAAGATAAAACAGTGGAAATAACTACTGCACAGCAGAATACAGAGAAAAGAATACAACAATTGAGGACAGTCTTAGAGACTCCTGGGACAACATTAAATGCACCAAAATTAGAATTATAGGGGTCCTAGAAGAAGAAGAGAAAAAGAAAGGGACTGAGAAAACATTTGAAGAGATTATAGTTGAAAACTTCTCTAATATGGGAAAAGAAATAGTCAGTCAAGTCCAGGAAGCACAGAGAGTCCCATACAGGATAAATCCAAGGAGAAACACACCAAGACACATATTAATCAAACTATCAAAATTAAATACAAAGAAAAAATATTAAAAGCAGCAAGGGAAGAACAACAAATAACATACAAGGGAATCCTCATAAGGTTAACAGCTGATCTTTCAGCAGAAACTCTGCAAGCCAGAAGGGAGTGGCAGGACATATTTAAAGTGATGAAAAGGAAAAACTTACAACCAAGATTACTCTACACGGCAAGGATCTCATTCAGATTTGACGGAGAAATTAAAAGCTTTACAGACAAGCAAAAGCTAAGAGAATTCAGCAACAAAAAAACACCTTCAAAACAAATGCTAAAGGAACTTCTCTAGGCAGGAAACACAGGAGAAGGAAAAGACATATGATAACAAACCCAAAACAATTAAGAAAATGGGAAAAGGAACATACATATTGATAATAACATTAAATGCAAATGGATTAAATGCTCCAACCAAAACCCATAGATTGGCTGAATGGGTACGAAAACAAGACCAATATATATGCTATCTACAAGAGACCCACTTCAGACTGAGGGACACATACAGACTGAAAGTGAGGGGATGGAAAAAGATATTCCATGCAAGTGGAAATCAAAAGACAGATGGAGTAGCAATTCTCATATCAGACAAAATAGACTTTTTTTTACATCTTTATTGGAGTATAATTGCTTTACAATGGTGTGTTAGTTTCTGCTTTATAACAAAGTGAATCAGTTATACATATACATATATTCCCATATCTCTTCCCTCTTGACAGACAAAATAGATTTTAAAACAAAGACTATTACAAGAGGCAAAGAAGGACACTATATAATGATAAAGGGATCAATTCAAGAAGAAGATAAAGCAATTTGTAAAGATTTATGCACCCAACATAGGAGCACCTCAATACATAAGGCAAATACTAACAGCCATAAAAGGGGAAATCTACAGTAACACAGTCATAGCAGGGGACTTTAACACCCCACTTTCACCAATGGACAGATCATACAAAATGAAAATAAATAAGAAAACAAAAGCTTTAAATGTTACATTAAACAATATGGACTTCATTGATATTTATAGGACATTCCATCCAAAAACAACAGAATACACTTTCTTCTCAAGTGCTCATGGAACATTCTCCAGGAGAGATCATATCTTGGGTCACAAATCGAGCCTTGGTAAATTTAAGAAAATTGAAATCATAACAAGTATCTCTTCTGACCACAATGTTACGAGACTAGATATGAATTACATGAAAAAATCTGTAAAATATATAAACACATGGTGGCTAACCAAACATTTCTTAATAGCCAAGTGATCACTCGAGAAAACAAAGAGGAAATCAAAAAATACCTAGAAACAAATGACATTGAAAACACAGTGACTGAAAACCTATGAGATGCACCAAAAGCAGTTCTAAGAGGGAAGTTTATAGCAATAGAATCCTACCTCAAGAAACAAGAAGATCTCAAATAAACAACCTAACCTCACACCTAAAGCAATTAGAGAAAGAAAAACAACAACAACAACAAAAAAAAAACAAAGTTAGCAGAAAGAATGAAATCATAAAGATCAGATCAGAAATAAATGAAAAAGAAATGAAGGAAATGATAGCAAAGATTAATAAAACTAAAAGATGGTTCTTTGAGAAGATAAACAAAATTGATAAGCCATTAACCAGACTCATCAAGAAAAAAAGGCAGAAGACTCAAATCAATAGAATTATAAATGAAAAAGGAGAAGTAACAACTGACACTGCAGAAATACAAAGGATAAGGAGGGATTACTACAAGCAGCTATATGCCAATAAAATGGACAACCTGGAAGAAGTGGACAAATTCTTAGAAAACCACAACCTTCTGAGACTGAACCAGGAAGAAATAGAAAATATGAACAGACCAATCACAAGCACTGAAATTGAAACTGTGATTAAAAATCTTCCAACAAACAAAAGCCCAGGACCAGATGGTTTCACAGACGCATTCTATCGAACATTTAGAGAAGAGCTAACACCTATCCTTCTCAAACTCTTCCAAAATATAGCAGAAGGAGGAACACTCCCAAACTCATTCTACAAGGCCACCATCACCCTGATACCAATACCAGATAAAGATGTCAGAAAGAAAGGAAACTACAGGTCAATGTCACTGACGAACATAGATGCAAAAATCCTCAACAAAATACTAGCAAACAGAATCTAATAGCACATTTAAAGGATTATACAGCATGATCAAGTGGGGTTTATTCCAGGAAACAAGGATTCTTCAATATACACAAATCAGTCAATGTGATAAACTGTATTAACAAATTGAAGGAGAAAAACCATATGATCATCTCAATAGATGCAGAAAAAGCTGTCGACGAAATTCAACACTGATTTATGATAAAAGCCCTCCAGAAAGTAGGCATAGAGGGAAATTACCTCAACATAATATAGGCCTTATATGACAAACCCACAGTCAACATCGTTCTCAATGGTGAAAAACTGAAAACATTTCCTCTAAGATCAGGAACAAGACAAGGTTGTCCACTCTCATCACTATTATTCAAAAAAGTTTTGGAAGTTTTAGCCAAGGCAATCAGAGAAGAAAAAGAAATAAAGTAATCCAAATTGGAAAACAAGAAGTAAAGCTGTCACTCTTTGCAGATGGCATGATACTCTATATAGAGAATCCTAAAGATGCTATCAGAAAACTACTACAGCTAATCAATGAATTTGGTAAATTAGTAGGACACAAAATTAATGCACAGAAATCTCTTGCATTCCTATACATTAATGATGAAAAATCTGAAATGCAAATCCAAACTACAGTGAGGTATCACCTCACAATGGTCAGAATGGCCATCATCAAAAAATTAACAGAGAAATTAAGGAAACACCCCCATTTATCATTGCAACAAAGAGAATAAAATACCTAGGAATAAATCTACCTAAGGAGACAAAAGACCTGTATGTAGAAAACTATAATACACTGATGCAAAAAATTAAAGATGATACAAGCTGATGGAGAGATATACCATGTTCTTGGATTGGAAGAATCAACATTGTGAAAATGACTGTACTGCCCAAAGTAATCTACAGATTCAATGCAATCCCTTTCAAAGTAGCAATGGTATTTTCACAGAACTAGAACAAAAAAATTCACAATTTGTATGGAAACACAAAAGACCACAAATAGCCAAAGCAATCTTGAGAACGAAAAACAAAGCTGGAGGAATCAGGCTCCTGGGCTTCAGAGTATACTACAAAGCTACAGCAATCAAGATAGTATGGTACTGGCACAAAAACAGAAATATTGATCAATGGAACAGGATAGAAAGCCCAGAGATAAACCCACATACATATGGTCACCTTACCTTTGATAATGGTGGCAAGAATATACAATGGAGAAAAGACCACCTCTTCAATAAGCAGTGTTGGGAAAACTGGACAGCTACATGTAAACGAATGGAATTAGAACACTCGCTAACACCATACAGAAACATAATCTCAAAATGGATTAAAGACTTAAATGTAAGGCCAGACAGTATAAAATTCTTAGAGGAAAACATAGAACACTCTATGACATAAATTACAGCAAGATCCTTTTTGACCCACCTCCTAGAGAAATGGAAATAAAAACAAAAATAAACAAATGAGACCTAATAAAACTTAATAGCTTTTGCATAGCGAAGGAAACCATAAACAAGATGAAAAGACAACCCTCAGAATTTGAGAAAATATTTGCAAATGAAGCAACTGAGAAAGGATTAATCTCCAAAATTTACAAGCAGCTCATGCAGCTCAGTATGAAGAAAACAAACAACCCAATCCAAATATCAGCAGATGACCTAAATATACATTTCTCCAAAGAGTATATACAGATTGTCAACAAACACATGAAAGAATGCTCAACATCACTATTCATTAGAGAAATCAAAACTACAAAGAGGTATCACCTCTCTCCACTCAGAATGGCCATCATCAAAAAATCTACAAACAATAAATGCTGGGGAGGGTGTGGAGAAAAGGGAACCCTCTTGCATTGTTGTTGGGAATGTAAATTTATACAGCCACTGTGGAGAACAGTATGGAGATTCCTTAAAAAACTAAAAATCGAACTACCATATGACCCAGCAATCCCACTACTGGGCATATACCCAGAGAAAACCCTAATTCAAAAAGAATCATGTACCATAATGTTCATTGTAGCTCTGTTTACAATAGCCAGGACAGGGAAGCAACCTGTGTCCATCAACAGATGAATGGATAAAGAAGATGTGGCAGGGCTTCCCTGGTGGTGCAGTGGTTGAGAGTCTGCCTGCCGATGCAGGGGACACGGGTTTGTGCCCCGGTCCGGGAAGATCTCACATGCCGTGGAGCGGCTGGGCCCATGAGCCATGTCTGTGGAGCCTGCATGTCCGGAGCCTGTGCTCTGCAATGGGAGAGGCCACAACAGTGAGAGGCCCGCATACTGCAAAAAAAAAAAAAAAAAAGAAGAAGAAGATGTGGCACATATATACAGTGGAATATTACTCAGCCATAAAACAAAACGAATTTGAGTTTTTTATAGTGATGTGGATTGACCTAGTGACTGTCATACAGAGTGAAGTAAGTTAGAAAGAGAAAAATAAATACTTTATGCCAACACATATATCTGGAATCTAAAGAAAACAAAAAGATTCTGAAGTACCTAGGGGCAGGACAGGAATAAACACGCAGATGTAGAGAATGGACTTGAGGACACGGGGATGGGGAAGGGTTAGCCTGGACGAAGTGAGAGAGTGGCATGGACTTATATATACTACCAAATGTAAAATAGATAGCTAGTGGGAAGCAGTCGCATAGCACAGGGAGATCAGCTCGGTGCTTTGTGACCAACTAAACGGGTGCGATAGGGAGGGTGGGAGGGAGACGTAAGAGGGAGGGGATATGGGCATATATGTATACATATAGCTGATTCACTTTGTTATACAGTCGAAACTAACACAGCATTGTAAAGAAATTATACTCCAATAAAGAGGTTAAAAAAAGAAAGAAAATGAGATTTTTCAAGTAAAATTTGATCTGAGAATTAACTATTTGATTTTAGCACCATGGAAGTTGCTTATACCTTGAGAATAATCAGAGTAGTATTGAAAGTGAAAGTCTGGATCAAGTGGGTTCAAGACAGATGAGAGGAGAGAAATTGGATACAAATGGCATAGACAATTATTTTGAAGAGTTTGCTAAAAGGGAAGCAGAGAAATTGTGTGAGTTCGAGGAAAAGATTTTCAAAGAACAGAAATCTAGAATGTAGTTTGACAAAATATTATGATTTTATTAATATGTTGCTTCTTTCAGCTTTTGCATTCATTTTTCTATTGTTATGATTAAGCTATTAAATAGTCAATAGATAACTATTAACCTCAAAGTATACTGGAATTGACCAAAATGTTCTACTCCTAGTAAATAAGCATAAATAATATTTATAGAGCTAGAAGGACATTTCAATAGTTCTAGACTTCAGGCATTGCTGAAAGCAATTTGAAACATTACTGTTCTGTCTTAAAAGGGCAATGCAAGGTAGAGAAAGAGAGCAACCTAAAATGACTAAGAAATGTGTTGTCATCAATTTTATGAATATTGTAATAACAAGTTGGCATACATTATTTTGGGATTACATATTTAGGACAGACATATATATTTCAAAATAATGAAAACTTTGCATTAAACTATACTTTCATGGAGATGCTAAAAACTATTATAGGGAGCAATATAAAGGCTCAATTTTAACAATATCATACCTAATATCAATGCTTACATATTAATACATAAAATAATACTATTTTAAGAAATTATTAAACATCATACTTGTTTATATTCATGTAGATGAAAATATGTTGAAATGTTGAAAACAAGATATTGCTTATCTTTAATATACTCTTTTAAAATAGTATTTTATCTTAGAACTTAAGGTGAAAATATTAGAGAAAATAATATAATTTTATTTAGAAGGGACACTTTAGATGATATAGTCCAAGTTTATGTATTTACAAATGTAGAAATTTAAATACAGTGTATATAATGACTCACCCAAAGTAACACAGCTAATTTTGACAAAGTTTGGTATCAGGTGGTTTTCAGTACTCTTGCTGCTGTATTTTTCAGAATCATATTAGAGAAGAAAATTAAACATATTAGGAAAATGTCTTTTTTCTTTCCTTTCTCTTCCCCTTCACTAGCTGCCTTTCTCCTTTTCTTCTTTTCCTTCTTTTCTCCGTACTCCCTATCAGCTTTTTGCTTATTCTTCTCCTTTAAGAAAGGAAGATTTAGGCCTTTTGCCTTCCAAGATGGCCCATACTCTGTCTATGGAGCATGTATCTCCCTGAATAAACCTTCTTTCACTTTACTACGTCTTGCTCTTGAATTCTTGCCTGCACGAAGCCAAGAACACACACTGGGCGGCCATCCCAGGGACTCGGACATGACTTGGGGTGTGACCATCCTCTTACGCCCCCTCTCTCTTTCCTGCAACATCTTTTCTGGCACACAATGCGGGGCCTCAAAGGCCATAATCTCGATCCGCCTATTGGGCTATGGCTCCCCTCTGAAGGGTGGCTGGGACTTATCCTGAGTCATGGAGATTCAAGTAGCCCGTTAGGTGGCAGCTGACGTCGCCTGCAGGATCTGGCAGAGACCAGTTCTCTGGCCGCGAAGAAGCGCACTGAGGCGAAGGCTTTTCCCCCTCAGTCTTTCTCATTCTCCTATTGCTCTATCTCTTTGGACTTGAAAAGATCCACCCAGACGACCACCGAACATCCAAATTAAGACTGCGCGGCAAGTAATTGACAACTTGGTTGGGTCTAAAGAACTCCTGCCAGGGGGCTTATCTGGTGACGCAGTGGTTGAGAATCTGCCTGCCAATGCAGGGGACAGGGGTTCGAGCCCTGGTCTGGGAGGATCCCACATGCCGCGGAGCAACTAGGTCCGTGCGCCACAACTACTGAGCCTGCGCGTCTGGAGCCTGTGCTCCGCAACAGGAGAGGCCGCGATAGTGAGAGGCCCGCACACTGCGATGAAGAGTGGCCCCTGCTTGCCGCAACTAGAGAAAGCCCTCGCAGAGAAACGAAGACCCAGCACAGCCAAAAATAAAAAAATAAAATAAATTAAAAAAAAAAAAAGAAAGGAAGATTTAAATGTTAATGAAATGGGAGAAGGTTGAAAGAGAAGAATCATTCTAGTACTATCCCCCATAATTCTTTACTTCACACACACACACACACACAAACACACACACACACACACACACACACCACTGAAGTTATTTGGAAGAAGAACTCTAATGTTCTAAATTCTTTGTAGTTTAAAAAAATAACCTCTACTATTTCAGAGAACAAAATAGCCCATATATCCTTGGACAGAAAGAAATAACAGTAACCCTACAGATTTATTTCATGAACTTCAGATCAATCATGTTCTGAGATTTCTCTTTTCTCTGGGGTGTTGACCAATATACCTAAAAGTTACTGGTTTAAGAGTGCAGACAACCATGGTTTTGAATTCCACTTTTTATAGTTATCAATCATTTGAAATTTGCAAATATTTAATACCTCAGATCTTCAGTTTGTTAATCTAGAAAATAAGGATAATTATGCTTAATTTATTATGACATTGCTAGCTTTAAACGTTACACCTGACACAGTATAAGTACTCATGTGTTATTTTTTAATATCAATATTATTATCAGAAACAACTCTCTTTAAATGGGAAATACCTTTATGAAAACTCATGAACATATTCATAGTCACTGTTTCAAAGAATAGCCATAGTAGGACCTGTGAACTATTATGGAACTGGTCTACTTAAAATTCAGTTAGTGACATCATAAGTAAGTGGAGGCATAAAAGGGATACATAATCTAAAGTAGTATTATCTTTGCTTTAAGACTTTTGGCATATCTTCATATTCCGTGTTAAGAAATCCAGTTCTTTTAATAATTGTAATCAAATTGAGCTTGTTATTAGAGTGTTTAACTGTACTATTGAATGGGTTTGAGATGAAAAGTGATATGGACAATTTTATTTATGAGCCTCAAATGAGCATTTGCTGATGCCATTGTAATTTCTCATACAAGTATACAAATGATACAGCAACATTTCTTGCAGTGCTACCTTCAGAGTCATAATAAAACTCTTGCAGAACATGTGTGTGCACCATAAAGAAAAGGCAATGAGTTTTCTTTGGGAACTGATGGCCCTTATTAGCATGAATTGAATTGTGCATCTGTGTTTGTAACAGGATGAGTGATGTGGCAATGGATTGCTTTGTACACATTCCTGTGCTTTCCCTTCTGTTTGGCCCGCTGTTTATTTTCTCATCCAGCCCACCCAGGTGAGTGACATTTTCCCTTCCCGACTTTACTCTCTGGAGATAATGGAGGAAGGCAAGAGTATGTGTAAGCAAACGTACCAGTTGTCATAGTCTCCACTTTCTGGTGTCCCTTTTGATTTCCTTCTGTGCCTTTGACATTCTAGGAAAAAATCTTTTATAACACATCACGATACACCCCCTCCCACCCATCCAGATAGAATAAGTGGTTGAATGCCTCACACACCATGGCCTTTATTCATCTACGTTTATAAAAATGCCTCTTCTTTTTTTTAGCATTGCCAACTCTCATACGTTTACTTATTTATTTTGGTTCAGTAAGCATGCTGCCACTGTTGTGTCATCTGAAAATTTAGCCTTTTAGCTTCTTTGATGACATAATTAACATGAACTGAATAAATCCAGCTTGTGCCACAGCTGTCAAGGCACCTGGGTATTTATAGTTTCACCCTCTCTTCTGAGGCAGGAGAGCTTTCATAACACATATGGTAGGGTGAATCTGGAGCAGATGGACTCATATACTCTGGCTTTCAATAAGGCAAGAGGGATAACACTGCATAAAGCCCAGTCACAATTCTGTCGAGGGTACTGAATTGATTATGTCCTGCACCAGACAATGCTTGGGTCCAACCAAATGCATTCTAGATGCCTCAGTGCTGGGTTTTGGGGTCCTGAATTTTAAAATAAAAATAAAATACTTAGCTTATATAGAAAATAGCAAATAATTTTCTTCTCAGTGGCCAATGATGGGAACTAGCATAAATAACCTTTTGCATTTATTCAGGAGAAGATAATTCAGAATGCTAAGTGACTTTTCCCTTTCACCTATATGACAAAACTTACCTTGACCAATGAAAAATCCAACAGTATCTGAAAAGAAACTCCAGGGTCATAGGAAGTAAAATAAGTCTTGAAAGTGACAATTGGTGTATAAAAATGAAGAGTTGAGAAGTCTGTCAACCCTTGGAGGGCACAGACACCCTCCTACAGAATCATCCTGCCCTGAAAGCACAGGTGGCATCTAGCAGCCTGATAAATGTCATAGGTAACTCTATTGTCCATTAATAGTATCTGCCATACACACACTTTAGGAATTAAACAGGCCATTGAAAGCCAATGTCAGGGAGTTAGTGAAATTTTAAAAGAATAATCCACACCTGGCTAATGAAAAGCTGAGATAGATGGAGTTTTAGATGCTTTTATACACAAGTCCTTGTTTGAAGTATTCTGTGCCTTATGGTGGAGGAGAGATCCGTGATTTTCAGAGAGTATGAGTGGGCGGTAATGCACCTCTAGGGGATGCAGATCGTGATAACTGATGGGCTCTTTCAAATTACACCTCCTCACTACCCAGATTCTCTGAACCTCCCAGAGGTGCGTAGCCCTGTGAGAATCACTGCCTGGTGAGCTTCATTGACAGATAATATCACACTCAGGTTTGTCGATGTGGAAGAAAAGTTAAGTAACTGATGACTTTTCTTCCTCCATAATAAGTTTTCTTAAAACTTCCAGTGTATTGTTAAACAAGAGAAATGTTCTTTCAGGTTTAGCAACTTCTGTCTGTAACAGAAGCATGAAGTATGCTTTGTATGAGAATATGCAACTTACCATCTGCCTTAATGTCTTCAGAGAACAGTTATCAATGATTTCTTTCCAGGGTTAAAATTAATAGACTTGAACTTATTGTACTGTGAGCATCTTTAGGATTTTGTCCATTGTGAAAATATCCTCTAAATGGCATCCTGCCAAATTTTAGGCCTTCTTGTGGAAGTTCACAATTTGTGACAGTTCATCCTAATATGCATAATATTTCTGTTCTAATTCCATTTTTGAACTTTTGTGTTCTATTTTTATCTGAGGATGGAGATAAGGCTAAATAAGATTCAGAAGAAAATATATTAAATGTGAAAAATAGCAGTTAAGAATTAATTTCCCATGGCAATTGATTACATGTTTATTCAGTAGTTTGGCACAGTTATTTGACTAGACTTTTCATTTCCAGTGTCAATTGAGCAGTTTATCCATTTTACTTTAGAGTGTTCATTTTTTGTGATAATAATTTCAATGTTTTTGCATTTATTATGTCCGAGGAAGAGGAAACTTGCTGATAGAACAGTTTAATGTCAAGGAGTGTGGTCTTCTTAGGGACTGTAAATGTCTTGGCTATGTGGTTGAACTTTCAACATTTCTCCTCTAAAAATAATTTGCAACCTCCACTGCCATCAATCTTAAATCTGTATTCATTAATGATGTGTTAAAAAATATATTTAAAAGTCACAGAGGAACAAAGTTGTGTTATTTCTGTTGTGGAAGACTGGTTTAAAATATTTGTTAGAAATAGTCTGAAAGTACAATGTACTGTAATTGTAGTTTGTCATATGTGGTTCATTGTCATTAGTCAGAGGCAGCACTATATATAGTACATATAACAGCATAAGTCAGGTTTACAACTCTGCATCCATCTGTAATGCATGATAGCATATGTTTTATAGGGCTGATTATTAAGATAATATATCTTTGTATTCTCAAAACCTCAACTTTGAAATTTCTTTGCTGATAAATTAATGCCTAAGAATTAAAAGCTAAAGTGAATTCCACTGTACTTAGTCTTCTACTGACTTTACAAAATGAAGATTTACCTGCAGGAGACATTCTTTCTTTCTTTCTTTCTTTTTTTAAGATAAAGATGTAAAAAAAGCTAACCTCACCTTATATTATATAATAATATTGTTTTGGGGAAATAAAATGAAAAGTACAGGATTCCTAACACTCTCCCTCAAAATGTAACTGAAGACTGACTTTTTTCTACACTGTCTTTAATACTTACAGTTCTAAGTCTCCATACTTGTGAAGAAAATGTTCTGTTGATGTTTTGCATGATAGAAGTAATGCATTTATAAAATTTGTACACAGGCACTTTCCACTAAAGATAAATATACTTTAAAGAGGTATTTTGTCCCTAGATGATAGTACTGTCCATGAATTAGCACTATGATAAAAGGGAAACATTTAGGATTTAGCAGAATGTCATCAAATTTAAGACAAGAGAACTGAATCTCCATTTTTGTTAGGCTTACTGACACCTATAAGAAGGTAAGGGGGAAAACGTAGTTACAAGTAATCAAAGCATTTGTAAACACACATATATATTTTGCAGGTGGTGAGGGATAGGTAGGGGGCATTATTATCAAGCTATTATTGTCTATCAATCATGTGTGATATGTTTATTAATTCAACCCTCAGCCATCTTAAATACATTATCTTCAAGTGGCATGAGAACATACTCTGTCTGCCTATATCCTTTTCTGCCTGAAAATCACCAACTTACAATATAGTCAAGCCAGTCATTTGGGAAGTTGGATATTGCTTAGGAACTGAATTATCTCACTGTGTATCACCTTTATGGAAATTAATTAGCTTATGTCTAGGAGTCCACCTGTTTTCACTCCTCTGAAAATTAGATAAGGTTAGAATCCTAAATAATTTTTAAAGTCTTTCCTTTAAAGAAACACTATAAAGGAAATATTACCTCTAACTCTTCAATTAAATTTGTATTAACCTAGTAATTAATTAGATTTATTTTACATATTTTAATATAAATTAGAAAATGGTTTGGAAATATTTTATTAACATTTGATTGGCCCAGAAATGCACCACCCAACAAATATGAACAAAAGCATGTTTCAAATAATAATAATGAATTGATCATTTTATCATAGTTAATGATCCCTTTGAATTTTTATACCAGGATTGTTGGTATTGTTGTTTCTATTTTTTCATCTTTCTTAGCATTTGTTTCAAAGTCATTTAAAAATTTCATTGTCAATTTTTGAATTTTTAGTTGATTACAAATCATGTGGCACCATACTTCTGAAGCTTTTATGACCAGTTTTTCCTATAACCAGCTGTATATTTATATCAGTGGCTTTCAACAGAAATATTATTTAGACTGGTTCAAAGATTTCATAGATTAGATTTTGCACAGCAAGCTCTACTTTAAACTGTCTTCCATTTTAAAGTTTTATTCTCCAGTATGTAATGTTCCTAGATATGAGTGACATCAAAATCACCTTTTCAAGAATTGAAAAATTCCATCACATGGGTTCATAAATGCAGTATAGCCCCAAATACTTCCTTTTCTTTTCTGCATATCCTTTGGTAGTTAGTTCAGTGCTTGATATCTAGTAGGAGATGAATAAATAGTTGTAGAATATGCATGAAAAACAGTTGCTAAAGAAATCCTGCCAGAATATGACTGTAATTTCTGTGAGCACTCCTTGTTAAAATGGGGGTTTGGTCTTTATTTATTTAGAAATATGACAGCTAAATAAAGTTAAAATTTCATTATTTAACAAAAATAACTACTCATTATATTGACAGCATCATTATGGTTGTTTTATTACTCTTGGCTATGATGTTTTATAATTAGAGCTCTGAATCTTTAGGGAAATCCACAAGAAAACCTGGTGAGCAAATTTTCAAAGTGTATTTATTTCATTTTCATGCTTTAAGTTAATTAAGACTTAATTTTAAATTAAATTATCTTCAACACAATTTTGGTTGAGATACACTAAAGAATATTGTATTACTTCAAAGCCTGCTGTAAATCTGTCAACATGGGTTTGGGCACAGTAAAGTGTAGCTTGGTTCAACAAGGAATAGACAATAAATGAATGATTTTAATTTCTTCAGTAGGAAATGATAGGGAAGACTTTTTTTGGTGGTGTTTTTTGTGGCTTGTATGTTTGGGGTTTTGTTTGGTTGTTGTTTTAGAAACTGTCATTGTAATTGCTACTAGGGAATATAAGCCAACAATAAACTTATCCCAAAAAAGGCTTATAAATCATTTAGTATTTTAAAGTTTCAATATCCCCTTCCTTCATTTGGCCTTACCAAGCAACCAAAAGTAGCAAGGAAATAAGTGTATAAATAAGACATTATTTACAGTAGTAATAATAATAATAAATAAATAATATTCAACCTTCTTTCCTGTAGGTCCAGAAAGGTGACCTACATTTTTCAAGCATTCTGTAGAGGCCTACTTTCACACTGTGGAATATTCACTTTTTATCATGATTCACATAAAGCCTTGTGAACATATGAAGGACATGTAAGACAGCTCAAAGATGTCCCATGAGCCTTATTCCTTTTTCTTAGATTTTATGTTCTGAGAACATCTATGGTAGGAGTCTGTGGTGTGTTGCCAAAATGTCAGTGTTATGGAATTTTATAATTTATTCCACAAATGATCCTCAGTTAGAATTGTGAAGGGAACGTGTGTTTTGGAATCAGTCCTGAAAGTGAATACTGACTTTGCTGTAAAATGAATATGATAATGCCTACCTCAGTGGGTAGATGTGCAGATCAAATGACACATGTACATAAAGCACATAGTATAGTGCTTGAAACCTATTACCTGCACAGTTATGATACATTATTGTTTTTGTCACTGTTTTCGTTGATATAGGGAGATTTAGGAATACAGGTGCAACTTGACACATACATGTCTTTTCATGATCAAATAACATCCGTGATGCGAGTAGTGGTAAAACAGTGAGAAAAGGTTCTGAACACACAGCAGGCTCATGGAATCAAGAGAACACCAAAAGCAAACTAACTTTGCCTAGAGTTAGCTTCAGATTGTGAATACAATGAGAATCTGTTTCATTATTTTCTCCTCTTTTAAAATCATACAGCATAAACATAGGGTTCTTATAGATGTATTTTAAACTAAAATTTATCTATCATTTATCATCTGTGTATTTTTATAATTATACATTCATGCCATGATGTACAAATAGACTTTTGCCATTTACCAGTATGGTGCTTAACGTTTGCTTCAACAAAAAGAAGCTGAATGAAAGGAACATGAGTGAACCACCTTTTATAACTACCACAAATATATCTTTCAAAAATCATAGCAAGATTTTATAATGAGATGACACTACTTTTTTCATTGGCATAGCTTAAGGGGAAAAAAAGGACAAAATGTGTCAGTCTTTGGCAGAGTGTATTAAATATCTTTACTCATAATGAATAAAATATAAATGGCAAAAAGTAGACTGAATTTTAAAAAACATATTCAATAAATGGATACCTTAAGTAATGGTGTATGGCCATACTCAAAATTAAAACTTCCTCATTTTTTGACAGGTTGTCTAGTACCAATTTAGGAAAAAAATACTATCAGTTAAGACTCACATTAAAACCCCTAATTCATAGTGAAAATAATTTGGAGACTAACAAAATTAAAGGATCTTCAACAATTAAAAAAAAATAACATTTTTTTGTCCAAAGAAGTAAAACTGTTTGAAATTTTTAATTTTAAATAGTGCAAATAAAAAATCTCCCATCTTGATTTGGATAAAATCTGCATGGAGAAAACTGAATGACATAAAAGAATAAATTCTAAATAGATGAACAAAATAATAATAGAAACTATCATAGAGAAATAGCTGACATATATAATCATTAAAGTAATAAATATAGTAGAAAAAAGTCCCTTATAAAACATGAATTTAATATGTTTTAAGAAGAATTAGGCAAAAAATTAATAACTCCAGAAACCAGAAATATGCATAATATCCTGAATTCTCCTGATTTAATATCTGGTATTTCTACATGGTTGTATTTTACAACCAATCCCCTAGCTTCCATAGACTTGTGGAAATACTATTCAAGGAATTAAAATAAGTACTAATCTGCTATTTCATTGTTTTCTGTAATTATAACATCAACAATGTATCACTGTTAACTAACTTAGAAGCCAGCAGGGATAATGTTTTTGTCCACTGTAGTGCTTAATAGGTATATCTCATCACAGGGTAACTCACGCATAGCATGGGTATATACACAGGGATTTTTTTTCAATTGCATTGTTCAGGTTTATTGTTGTCTGTGAGTATGAACTAGCTGTATGTAGGAATATTTAATAAAGAAAACCTGAATACTGTGAACTTTGATATAAGCCTCAACTGTCACTTATAAAAAATAATATTATAAGTCATTTAATCTGGTTATAATGTCTGCTATTTGAGACTTTGTCTTCTCTTTTTAATTCTAAAATAATTTGTGTCTGAACTTTTCCCCTGATGTTTTCTCAT
This sequence comes from Pseudorca crassidens, assembly GCF_039906515.1. Lineage (NCBI taxonomy): Eukaryota > Metazoa > Chordata > Mammalia > Artiodactyla > Delphinidae > Pseudorca > Pseudorca crassidens. The sequence goes on along the minus strand of NC_090317.1, from coordinate 53,445,890 downwards.
CAAGGAGCAGGTAGTCATCAAATTTGAGTGTGTGTTGCAGCAAAAGTTTTATTCGGGTTGTTAATATATTGCTGTTTAGTATCTGTAATTGTATTTAACTTGCACAGAGTGCCTGAATATAAGATTGGGCACAAAGCCAGTTCAAACCCCCAAATATAAGTGTTGAGTAAAAGTAAGCATTTGACCTTGTTACCAATAAACATGGGGAACAATATGGTTGAAACAACATGGGATGAAAACATGGGAGTTTTAGATGAGAATTTTCAAAGACGGACTTTGAAAAATTCATAGTGCTGTTATTAATGAGACACTAAGTAACCTTAAATATATAAATCACATTTAAAAAATAAAGAGACAAATACAGTGTATGTATATATGTTTTATATAATGGCTCAAGATCGACATCAACAATAGGAATGGGTGGTTAGCAAAATAGTAAGTCACAATTCTCTTGACAATTCTACTTAAAGATAATCACATAATCATTTTGGTAAAATTTCATATATTTTCTACAAGTGTCAGTAAAATTTTGTAGTGAATCTCTTGGGTGAATCCCTACTCAGAAAATCAATATATTTGAAAAGTAAATGTAAGTTTGGAAAGTCAAATACTGATAATGAAGGTTAAATCACCTTACTTAAAATAAATACATAATTGACCTTAATAATAGAGGCATAAATATGACTATAATTAATTTGCTAATTGTCCATGTGTGCCCTCCCTTCTCTCTTTAAACTTAACATCTGCTTATTAATTAATTTCACTGGCTTTGTTAATTGTATCATTTGCTCTGGCAATGTGCTATTATTGCCTTTGAGGCTTTTAGAGAAGCAGAAGAGATTTCTCACATGGAATGGTCCACAGATTTAAATGGAAACAGAAATCCTGCAACAGTGTAGAAATTTTCTTAGGTGGTGTGTAATACATATGATTCTTGTACACATATAGTGGTCATGTAAGAAAACAATTGTAACTTAGAATTAGTCTGAAAGAACTGGAAGATGGGAAAGGATGTTGTTATAAGCCTCGATTAAAGTACAGCTTGTAGAAAGATGGATGAGAAAGGTAACACAATTACAGGTACAGGTAACAGGTAGGATGGAAGTATGATTTAGGTGTACTGGAAACAATAAGGGAATGACTGATGAGTAATGGAAGATAAGATTGAATAGAAGTTGGGTTCTGCCTAAAAGGCAGTCTGCATGGTTTGAACATAATCTGTTGGGTAGTCAGACAGACATAAGCAAAAGGCAATATTTTAGAGTTTATAAAAATTCAGTCTTGTAAGGAAATTTAGAGGTCATATATTACTTCTCATTATTCAGTCAAAGAACTTAATCCACATATTGTCCTTTCCATAATCCTACTCTAATGACAAGTCAAATCATAACCTGAAAGATTCTTTACATTGTGTTAAAAATTATATGAGCGCATACTTTAGAAAACATGACACACACTGTAACAACAACAAAAAAAGGTACCTGTGTGCTGTTGCTTTTACTCAATGCAGTATTAGTTAAGGGAACTGATGATTTTGTTGTATTTAACTTTAAAAAGTGAATTATGCACCAAGCATTCATTAAGGGAAATCTGATGCACTTGAGCATATATGTCATGACATGGCACATAGACATACATGGGATTTTTTTTTTTGGTATTTTTCTGTTAAAGAAACACACAGGAGAAACCTGGCCTTTCAATGAATGTGAGACTGTGCATAAATATATAACTCAGACTTCATTTGTGCTTCTTAGGTGCCATTGTGGATTAATGGCATTTACATAATTAAAATGAGGTTATAAACTGTCATAAAAATGAAGAAGGAAAGAGGAGTGTCTCTAGGATTACATCTCTGAAGGTAATAACACTAAGTGGGCAGCAATAATAAAAATAATTTAGCTCTGTGCTGTCCTAGCGATCACCTTGGATTGTGACCATTTATATTATATTGAAATAAGAGACCAGAGCTTAAAAGGACAACAGTGTGTAACCTCAATCTGGAAGAGTATAGACAGACTACATACTGAATCAGAGCCATGGGGTCTTCCTCCATATGATGATTTTTTTAAAAAGTGCAGCTTTTCTGAGTAGCTGTTGATCAAATCACCTAGTACTAAAACCATTACAGTTTAAAAGCATATATTTGTAAGAGTATGAAAAAAAACACCTGAGTTTAAGATTAAAAAGCATGCTAAAAGTCTTCTTATCTACATTTAAAGACACATGCTATTTAAGTAATCATTCCTCGAAGCATTTTAAACAGACATTTTGTGAATTTCTTGAGAGTTCAGGTTTAGGTGTGTAAAAATATGTCAACATAGAAATTTCAACTCTCTTTTCCTCCTTCCCTGTCTTCCTCCTGCCTCCTCCTTCTTTTCTTTGCATCTGCTTATGCATTAGAGATATTTAAAGCAAAATGATTTGAAGAGAACACTATAGTCACAAACTTTGGAAGATTAAAGACTTTTTGAAAACAGTAAACCAAAAAGTATTATAAATTATAGGATATAATATAAGAGTATGGAGTCTAAAATATTACTTTTAAAGTCATTTCTACTTGATAATCATGCTTAATTACAATGCTGTGATAGCTAGTTTTTTCATTTATTTTTTTTGCTTTTATTATGACGGGCTAATATGTTTTTCCCTTTAGATTCTCAAGTACATACAAGTCTTGATTCTAACATTGTTAAATAATGTTAAATGTTAACTTTTTAAACCATTCTTCCAATGATCTCTTAAATTTGTGAGATTTCATATTTTTAAATACCACAAATTGCTTTAAAATGATTCAAAATACAAATTAATGCCAACATAGATTTCAATAGTTCATGCCAAGTATGATTGAGATTTAGCTTTATGGCATATCAATGAAAGAATTGTTTGGAAGCCACTTTATAAAGTTGGATAACATTCATCCTAAAGAAATCAATGTTTTAGTAGTAAATTTATTAACTAACATGTTAGAGAATTCAAAGATGAAAGGTGTAATATTCAGATCTTGGATACAGTCACTCAAAGTGCTTATCATTAAGGGCAACCTTAATTTAAAGACTATTCAGAAAAACTTAGATAACTGAAGAAAAAATTGAAGTTAGAGCTGATAGAATTAAGGGGGATTTTTATTTGTTTAGTTTTTTGTAAGCATAGCATAAGGGACAGCAGCCAATGTAATTTACTGATCCACCAGTCATGAGTAATAAATCTATTTTCTATTTCATTATGTGATAAAATGAACAATTTTTTTGGTAAAAAGATTTAAATATCACCAAATTACAGCACAGATTTTAATGAGGTCCAAAGTTAAATTTGCAACAAAGAAGTAGGATCACACACTTTGGATCAATTTAGAAAAGTATAAATCTTATAAGTAACAGTCTACATGGAACAGAAGAACTTTGATATCATTCCTTTACCACTGTTAGGGTTTGGGGCACCATGAGTTATGAGGATTGTTTAAAACAACAACAACAATAACAACGAAAGTATTCAGAGTAGAACAAAACAACCAATCAAGGGAAGAAAACATAACCCATGAGAAAAGTATAAAGGAATTGGGAGAAGGAAAGGTTGAAAAGTGATTTTAAAATTGTTTTCAAGTATTTAAATATTTAGTGAAAACAGAGTATTTGAAGATCAACAGTTCTTTATTTTCACTAAATATAGAAAAAGCCTTTGAATTAAATTTAGATATTGTACTAGCTCTAAAGAACTGCTTCTTTTAGAGTAAGATAGGCCATTGGATAAAGTCTCTGGGAAATTGTGGAGTCATCTCTCTTGAGAATAATTAAGAGTAACACAGATAACTAAAATTCAGCCTTGCAATGAGGTAGCAGACTGGATTAAGAGAATTATTATTTTGTCCCTACACTTTGATTCCATGATAATTCTGAATGAATTAAACATGTCATCAAATGCCTCCAACTTCAGTGAAGTTCTTAATTTAACCTCATATTATTTTTTTTCATGGCTTAACATTTCACCAAATCCAAGTCAAATTTTAAATTCTGTATAATTACTTAATAACACCTAGATTTTTAATCTTAGAAAGTCATTTTCAAGGGATTATGAGGCAGAATTAACAAAAGAAAGAACAAGAATACTTATTACTTCCTGAATATCAGCCAGTATTTGACTCTAGATCAGTTTTAGCCTCTCCTCTTTCCTATGTAGTGTGCAAATAATGTGGCTTTCTTTTTCCAGATTAAATAGACACAGGAGTGAGCACATACAAACTAGAATATTAAATAAAATTGTCCTGAATTGATTATATGTAATTTCTATTATTTTTTAAAATGAGAACTAAAGAGAATGAACACACAGACAAAAAAAGTTGGGAAATAGAGAGCAGGATTTAACCATTCCCAATTTGAGAATTTTGAAAGGTAAAATTCTTATAATATATGTAAGTATTGTTACATTGTATTTAATACATGTAAATACATGTAAGTATTGGCTTAGGTAATTCATTTTCACTAATGTCTTATAGCCTGAATTTTATTGTTCATTAGCTGGCAAAAGCATTATACTTTAAAATATATAGTAACAGATATTCAGATCATTTTAGAATGACTCACATAAGTAAATCTGCTCATTTGCAGATGGCTTTGACATTCTTCAGATAGGTACCACTTGAATGTGATGTAGAATATAGGACTTTTCTAAGATCCTCTTCAAATGAAACATAAGTCTTTACTTCTATTTGCCAAGTTTAACAAATAAATGTTTGACATTCATCTCCTAACTAAATTGGTACAGAACAGGAAGATCAACATAGCCATACTTTGAATTTGTTGCTCATTCATGATGGACTATAATCATTACCCTACAAGTAGCATGTAGAATGTTACTTTTAGAGAAAAATCTTAGCAAATAGCACAGGTATCATACTTAGACATTTCATGTATAGACAGTATGAACAGGCAATTATAGTCAACTAAATAAAACCAGGGCAAATCAGATATTTGAAAAGCACAAACACTCTCTGATTAACTTCTAATATAATAAATAACTTCAATCTTCTCTACCACAAATTTTAATTGACTATTAAATTGAATTTTTTTGTTTGACTTCATAGCATTATCAGGGGGATATTCTCATGTGAGTGAGAAGAACAAGAAGAGATACCAACCAAGAGAATAAGGAGAAAATGAGTCTCTGGTCAACCTGCTAATTCAAAAATTAGTCCCTAATATAAGAGTATAAGAAATCTTTCAATTCTAAAGTGAATATTTAAAATAATATACACAAACATTCTACCACACAGATCTGGAATTGAGGCAGAAGGATAGGTTATTTGCACAAAGTTACACAAAAGTGTAATGATAACACTTGGGTTAAAAACCAGTCTCAAAATTGTTTTTGAATCTTACATGAGAACTTGCCTTGTGTTCTGCCCATTCTGTCAGGGAACATTCTGAAGAAATATTTTCATGCAATGATTAAGCCCACAAAGGTCTCAAAAGTCAGAAACCCCTTTATTTCAATCTCAGATCTGCCCCTTATCTTCTTATCTGAAACTCAGTTTCCTCATCCATTAAGTAGGAATTAAATAGTAATATTTACAAACTTAGACAGTTGTTGAAGGAATAAAATAAATGCAAAAAGAGTTCTTGACACATAGTATGTGTAACAAACAAAAGTATATTATAGGTTTTTTTAAAATTGAAAATGTATAATTGTGTAATTTAAAAAATTATTTCATCTCACATTGAATAAATGACTTATTTATTATAGAGTTCCTGAAATGGCAAAGATAAAAGTTTATTGAATTGTGTCCATCACAGATCACTGGGAAAATTTTCTTACCATACACATACATTCATGCACACCCACCAAGAATTAAACCACAAAGACCAGAAATTAAAGTTAAATTTTATTGATAAGATTAACAAACTTTTGATTAGAAGACTCTTATTTATAAGAACATAACCCTATTCAATTCTAATAGGAAACCTATTAACAGATACAATTAGAACCAGTTGTAGGATGCTTTACCAAAGAAATCAGATGAAGGGGTAAATTATTTTAAAATGCATACGTACCTTAAATATATGTGATTCATAAATAGTTGAAACAAATAAGTGCACATTTATCTTCTATTATTTGATGTCTTTGTCTTTTCTTTAGCTGTATGTTCACTGGTTAGAGTCATGCACCATATTATTACAAAAACCACACCCATAATACATAGTCTGTAATTGCCAGTTTTGGGTCCCATAAAATAGTGTGTATTTAAACATTCTTGAAAAGCTTTCTGAATATGGAATGCCTCTGGAATTTTATGGTACTTTTCCTGAATCTTCTGCTGTTATCCTGCTCAGACGTAATTCTATGACAAGCCTTGGTGCAACTTGCCATTAACAAGTCTTTCTGAAAAGCTCAGTTTAATCTTCTTTGAAACAATTATTTTGTATTCATATTTTACTAGTTAACATAAGATTTTAATTAAATGAAATAAATTTAATAGCAAATGCAGCTGATATTAACATGTCTATGAACACATATCTAACTTTTCCTAAGCATAAAACACATTTTGGCAGCAAAAAAGTAAATGGACATACTATACTATAAAGTAGCATCCTAATTGGGGACATACAGCTTACTGAGGTCAACAAGTCAGTATGTTTTATTCATGGAAAGAAAAATGAATTTGTTTGACCAATGAAGTGATTAAGTAGAGGCCTGTCAAAACAGTTTTTAATTTATTAATGTTAAAATATTTGCCATATCAAAGTGGGACATCTAATTATGGTAGACCTCACTACAATTTAGCACTGTATTTACGTAGCCAAACTGAAATTTTGATGAAAAGTCAACACAATACATTTAATCTTCTAATATCTAAAAAGTTTGTTTGCAGTTTGTGTATATCCTTCACAGCTACTTGACTGCTACCTGACAGCAGCATCAGCCTTTAATCAGAGATACAAAGTTTTAAAGTACATATGAATGATTTTTAGAGTAGCTAAAATGAATGCATCTCAAATTTTCATGCCCAGATGCATCACCTGTGGATCTTGTTAATGGAAATTCTTTTTTAGTACATTTTTATGTTATATATACTTTACCACGGTTAAAAAAAGGCAAAATATATTGATGCCATGTCCCACTCCAGGCCAATATTATCATTTACTCTGGGAATAGAACCTGGAAATGGTAGTTTTGCAAAGTTATCCAGTTGATTAAATGTGCAGACAAATTAGAGAACCAGTATTTGAATGGAAAAACTTAAAATACCTTCCAATCATTTACCATTTGAGTTCTGGTGAGAATGAAGGTAAAGTTTTATCTTAGATTCCATCAATTCTTTGTGTCACAAGGGAAGAAAATATGTTTACTAAGAAAGCACATTCTCAAAACTTTGTTAGGCTAAATGTAACATAGAAAAGCCTTCATGATAAGGAAAGCAAAGAAACTTGATTAATTGCAATTAATTTAATGAAGAGCCACAAACTTCTGGCATTCTACTTTGTTTATGGTCAACTACTTAACAGTATTAGTTTGAGGATCACAAAATACTTTACTAGAGAGATGAAAAGCAAAATTTTCCTTTTAATCATGTCAAATTCTTCTTGGGCTAAATTCAATGATTTTAAAATTCCCAAAATAAAGGAAACAGGAAGGTGATCAGTAATCATTCAAATGGGTATTAAAGTTTCATCTGCTAATTATATCATAATATTTTTATGAATCTGAGAGTACTCATAGAACTGATATGAAAACTGAAGAACTGTTAAAAATGATATTTTAGTACACATGAATGTGTGAATTGTATTGTATGTTAATATTATCTATTTATGGATATGTATAGATAGATTAGATAGCATGATATATAAATATACATATATTACATCCAGGATGAATGTTTTCTGAGCATATTGATTCATGTATAGACTTTTATCAAAACAAAACATTTATCAAAAGAAAGAATATAAGCATCAGGATCAGATTGTCTGAGTCCAAATATTACCAACTTTGTAAACTTAGGCAGCTTTAATCACTCATTTTCTGAGTTCTTTAACATCTACAATAAAGACTTCCTGTAAGAACAAAGACAAATCCACCCTGACAAAGAGTATAGCAATGATCTTCAAGCACTACAGTGCAAAACTGAGATGATCTAAAAACAAAGCAAAATTTCATATATATACATATATAATATTATGAGATATATAATGGCATACTAAACAATACAATATTTGTGGCATTTATATGTCTTCCTTCTTTTATTTCTGTACCTTTGTTTTTGTTATTGTCTTCTGTCCCTCTATTACAAGTTCCCTGACATACTTAGAGAATGACCCATATAGAATTATAATTATGTTGAATATTTATAGAGGTGTCAACATTTATAATAGTATTTGAGATATACAATTTCCTCTCTTAAATCTGTCTTATAAATGTGACCGGTAATGATACATCTTATGCAGTATTAAATATTAATTTGGGATTAAACATTAATGATAAAGACCAAGTGACTTCCTTGATTGCTATGTCAATGGAAACTAGAGAAATGACTTAGTTTTCTTGCTGTGTAATAAACATTTCATTTGTACTCCTGCATGCCACAGAAATGCAGCATATAGAAGTGATAGCAAGTATTATAGTCATGAGTATCCATTCTGAATTTGGTCCTAATTAACACTAGTTTATGAAAATATAAGATGGTGAACTCTTATCTTAATTGTTTGAACTATAAACATATATCGACCTGGCAAAGTACTTTAAGTCAGCAGAGGTTACATACCAAGTAAGGAGTGTAACCATAGGTATTTGAAAACTGGGTCAGTGTTCTTTCTACTCAATAGTCAAATTTAGATTCTTTAAAAATGCTATCAAATTCAAAAGTCATAAAATGGAATCCACCCCAACCATTTGGTCAACAGAATGAAATTTATTTTTCTATTTTATTGTAGTACCTACAGCATCTTTTAGACATTTCTCTATTGCCTTATAAACTATTTTTGAATAATTGTTTCTGAGACAGTCTATGATTTAAATGTCCTTTGAAAACCAAAGAAGGCATTCTTCCATTTGAAATAGTACTTAAAATATTTACATTCTTAAAGTTAAGGCTTGTAAAGTGATTGCAAGTACCTGCAAATCAAGTGAAATTTGAATGTACTCTTCTATTGACCTGATGTTCTATGATCTGTACCTGTACTTATATACAGATAATTTGGATCAATGACCTGTAGGAAAATGACACCGAATTTTCCCATTTTAAAGTGACTCACTGAGGTTAAGCCATTTAGACAACATACCAAAGACAGGACAAAACTGCTGAAAAATGCTAAACAGAAACCTGTACATTAGCATGTCTTCCTATATATATATATATATATATATATATATATATATATATATATATATATATATATATTTAATAGAATAAAAGTGCCAGGTGATCTGAGACCATGTTCTTTTTTTTTCACCAAAGTATTCTCAATATATAGCAAGTCCTACAACATAATAAATGATAAATATTTTTTGGTCTAATGAATGTCAGAGATGCTTTTTGGTATTTTAGATTTGGAAATTCTGCCTAAACAAAACAGAGTAAGCAAAAAGTATTCTTTCTTCTTTTAAGATTAAAAATCATGAAAAATGTAGGGTTCCAGAAGTTCTTATTGGTGGAGAACTCATGACCTGGCAAACCAAGGCAGTGATGCAGAAGGATGTTCTTTATAACAGAAATAGGTTATACAAAAGTCTGACAAAAAGACCATTTGGAAAATTTGCCCCAAGAGGGTGAGAAATGGTTTTGATACAGGCATACATTATAGACTTTTTTCTTTCATCCTTAGATTTTGTTTCGTTATTTTTCACTGAGCTGGAATTAGTGTTACAGGGTGACTGTGACATATTGACACTCAAATATTCAACATGTTTTCATTCACTCAATATTTGCCAAATGCTTAATGATGCCAGACACTATTCTAGGTTATTTTTGTGCAATCTTTTGCTAAATATACCATAGCACATTAGCCTGAAAAAATTTTTTTGACCAAAAATATTGTGAGAGAATTTATTACTAAATTACTATATGCCCCTAAGTGTATTGCATTGTTTTACCACAGGATATGTTCGGATTTGTATTATACATGGCCTGAAAATAGTTTCACCTGTGTAAAGATTTGTTCTTTGAGACATTTTTTTGTCAAGAAGTCACACATACGTATTAATATTTTTAGGTTTAGTGGCAATATGTTTATTAGTAGTAGTACTACATTCTATTATATATTTATGACTCCTAAAATCCTTGATTTAGATTATATAATTAATTTTGAATTACATCTTCTTTCTTTCTTTTTTTTGTTAGATTGTTTATTTGAGATTTTTCTTGTTTCTTAAGGTAGGCTTGTATAGCTATAAACTTCCCTCTTAGAACTGCTTTTGCTGCATACTATAGGTTTTTGATCATCGTGTTTTCATTGTCATTTGTCGCTAGGAATTTTTTGATTTCTTCAGTGATCTCTTGGTTATTTAGTAACGTATTGTTGATCCTCCATGTGTTTGTGTTTTTTATGTTTTTTTCCCTGTAATTCATTTCTAATCTCATAGTGTTGTGGTTGGAAAAGATGCTTGATATGATCTCAATTTTCTTAAATTTACTGAGGCTTGATTTGTGACACAAGATGTCCCATGCACACTTGAGAAGAAAGTGTAATCTGCTGTTTTTGGATGGAATGTCCTATAAATATCAATTAAATCTATCTGGTCTATTGTGCCATATAAATCTTCTGTTTCCTTATTTATTTTCATTTTGGATGATCTGTCCGTGGGTGTAAGTGAGGTGTTAAAGGCCCCCACTATTATTGTGTTACTGTCGATTTCCTCTTTTATAACTGTTAGCAGTTGCCTTATGTATTGAGGTGCTCCTATGTTGGGTGCATATACATTTATAATTGTTATATCTTCTTCTTGGATTGATGTCTTGATCATTATGTAGTGTCCTTCCTTGTCTCTTGTTACATTCTTTATTTTAAAGTCTATTTTATCTGATATGAGTATTGTTACTCCAGTTTTCTTTTGATTTCCATTTGCATGGAATATCTTTTTCCATCCCCTCACTTTCAGTCTGTATGTGTCTCTAGGTCTGAAGTGGGTCTCTCATAGACAGCACATATATGGATCTTGTTTTTGTATCCATTCAGCAAGCCTGTGTCTTTTGTTTGGAGCATTTAATCCATTCATGTTTAAGGTAATTATCAATACGTATGTTCCTATGACCATTTTCTTAATTGTTTTGGGTTTGTTTTTGTAGGTCCTTTTCTTCTCTTGTGTTTCCCACTTAGAGAAGTTCCTTTAGCATTTGTTGTAGAGCTGGTTTGGTGGTGCTGAATTCTCCTAGCTCTTGCTGGTTTGTAAAGCTTTTGATTTCTCCATTGAATCTGAATGAGATCCTTGCCAGGTAGAGTAATCTTGGTTGTAGGTTCTTCCCTTTCATCACTTTAAGTATATCATGCCACTCCTTTCTGGCTTGTAGAGTTTCTGCTGAGAAATCAGCTGTTAACCTTATGGGAGTTCCCTTGTATGTTATTTGTCATTTTTCCCTTTCTGCTTTCAATAATTTTTCTTTGTTTTTAATTTCTGCCAATCTGATTACTATGTGTCTCGGCATGTTTCTCCTTGGATTTATCCTGTATGAGACTCTGTGCTTCCTGGACTTGGGTGGCTATTTCCTTTCCCATGTTAGGGAAGTTTTCGACTATAATCTCTTCAAGTATTTTCTCGGGTCCTTTCTCTCTCTCTTCTCCTTCTGGGACTTCTATAATGTGAATATTGCTGCATTTTATTGTTGTCCCAGAGGTCTCTTAGGCTGTCTTCATTTCTTTTCATTCTTTTTTCTTTATTCTTTTCTGCAGTAGTGAATTCCAGCATTCTGTCTTCCAGGTCACTTATCCATTCTTCTTCCTCAGTTATTCTGCTATTGTTTTCTTCTAGTGTAGTTTTCATTTCAGTTATTTTATTGTTCATCTCTGTTTGTTTGTTCTTTAATTCTTCTAGGTGTTTGCTAAATATTTCTTGTATCTTCTTGATCTTTGCCTCCATTCTTTTTCCGAGGTGCTGGATCATCTTCCCTATCATTATTCTGAATTATTTTTCTGGAAGGTTGCCTATCTCCACTTCATTTAGTTGTTTTTCTTGGGTTTTATCTTGTTCCTTCATCTGGTACATAGCCCTCTGCCTTTTCATCTTGTCTATCTTTCTGTGAATGTGTTTTTTGTTCCACAGGCTGCGGGATTGTAGTTCTTCTTGTTTCTGCTGTCTGCCCTCTGGTGGATGAGGCTATCCTATATCTTCCTTCTAATGTATCTCATTTAAATTATTTGAACTAAAGAGCCAATTGGTAGCTGGGAATGTTTTGTGTCCATTCCTGAAAGTGCCTATTTTTCAAAATGAGAGTTTTGTGATAGTATTCAGAGTTTATTGATAACCATATATGGTTTTATGCTGAAAATATGTAATGATGCACTAGGTTTGGTTCTTTTTGATGTTATTCAGTTAAGTATGTATAGGAAGTAAAGTTTAAAAACATAGGATTAGAAATTCATGCATATTTATTTCAAAACCATATATCAAATTCTTCTTTTATCTTCATTAACCTAAAGGATAATATATATTCTAAAAAATAAAAATCCAAAAATTTCTTCTAGTAAGAAAAAACAATATTCTTAGGTCTTATTTAAATCAAGTAGTATTTATTATTTTAAAAATGAGTATTTTTGTCTTTCTCTTGACACTTGAAATCCAGGTGTAATGTTTCAAATTACAGGGAAAAGATCAGATTATTTTGTTTTTGGAAACATACATTGTGGTTTGGTTATTTAATTTAATTACACAATTTTCCCTTCAATTTTTACAAACAAAACTACATGTAGTCCTTAAATTTAATTTAAAGAAATAAAATTGAATTTAATTCTATTTAAAAAAAACATGTAGAATCACTTTTAGAATTTTTTCAGTGAGTTGTAACTATGCAAACTGAGTGAACACTGGTTTCTTCCCTGCCTGATCCAGTACAAATGTAGAAACAGAATAAGAAAGTATTGCTACTTAGGGATCAGGGGATTCAAGGACCTGCCTAGAACATTTTAATTGTCCCTTCTTACAAATCCTTGTGTCATAATGTTTCATCTGAGTGCAGTGAGCATTGGAGGACCAGATAGGAGTGACATACATTTTAAATAAACGTCTTGGTTGGTCATGCTTTAGATTCTCTTAGGCCAAATTTCAGATTCTTAGCAATACTAATCGGCATATTTGACACAATTTGTGTATCATTTCCCCAGCTTGGCTAGCAGAAATATTATCATTTTATGTCTGAAGCAACTTAGCTAAGTAAAGGGAGAGATTAATACTTAAGAACTCAGGCAAGTACAGTATCAAATTTATACTATGTGAAAGATTTATATTTTCTTTCTTATTATGTAAAAAGTAGATCTTAGGCAATATTTTATCTCTAACTGATATGCTTTTCTTTTGCAAATACCAAAATATAATATTTATATTTTGTGTATTCAAAGAGCTATTACCTTGAATCTGTGTCTTCTAATCATGAAGTGAAGATGATTTCTAAGGCAGATAGCATTTGGTTTATTCAAAAAAACCTTTTAACATGTCCTATGCAGTCAGTTCATCTGTCAGACTGGTAGCATAAGTCGTTCATACTCCTCCTTCTCTTCCTGTGCATATAAACTTTTATTTAATTCAGTTTGAAATAGCTTACTTCTACTTTTCATTTCTTCTTCATGTTTGTGGCACTGTCTTTTACTCTTTATTCTTTTATTTGTAAAATACTTATCAATATATCACCAAAGGAGATTGTTTCTCCACAGTAGATACTCAATGTTACACCACATGGAAAATGTTTCTTCTTGTTTATTCCTAAAATCTATAGCCAGATGTCCATATGTCAGGTTTATCCATTGACATTTGAAATATAAAACTAAATAATTTTATGGATAATAATTATATATGGATAGTGCCATTAAACACTAGATTTTAAAATAATTTAAATCTAAAATAAAGAAAAATGATCATACTTCTTTTGATATCAAGCAAACATAAATGTGGATATTATTTCATTCTTTTAACTGTCCTAATGGAAAAATAGGTCTTCCAATACATTTACTTTTCATTTTTTCTTCAATATAATGTCCCAAATAGTTGAAAAAATAAAACTAGCTTGAGACTATTTTTTAGAAATGGCCTATTGTTTCAAGGTCAACTCCTTTCCCCAAATGTTAAAATACAACACATGAATAGCCAGTTAGTTCCAAGAATGAAAATTTCTGCCAAAGCTTGTGTTCTGTACTCTGGCACAAAGTCCCAGCAAAATATACATTAGAGAGAAAGACTATAAAATAGAAAATAAACGAAAAGTCTCCAATTATTTAAAAATACCAGCTTGGTACTGTGATTTAAACTGGTATTAATTCACTGTGATTACAAGAAATCATAACTTCCTAGGCACTAACGTAGCATATGAGAAAATGAAAACATATTCATAAAGAGAATCATCAAGTCAGATTGCCCTTCTAACACCATACTTTTTCTTTCAGTCATTTTATCTACTTAAATATGTGCTATGTAAATATTAAGAGATACATCATAGAATGACCAATTTACTTGGAATTTTCTAAGTAGTACATCCAGATACATCTCTCTAAATTGATGCATTGGGAGAACAAATGCTATCAATAAATAGTGTTCACTATCTTTCTCATTTTTCAAAGAATTTTAAAGTGAAATTAATAGAACATTGTTTTGGAGAGCCATATAATATTTACTGATAGTGAAAGATAGAATGTTATTGAAGTTAGTTCTCATGGATTTTTAAAAATTATGCTCCTGTGTACAAAAATGTATCAACCTCTGCTCAAAATAGAATTAAATCAGGTATTTTTCAAATGGTTATTATATGAACTATTTCCTTTCCTGGTTTCCTATTTCATATACTACACATATATTATACATAAGTAATATACAGAATATGTTTATAATATAAATATAGATGTGCATATATTATAAATATAAATGTTTCTCCAATGAAACATCTTTGTCTCTAAATTGTACTTTAAATGGTATGCAGAGCCTAATATTTTTAAAAATGCATATATTCATGTGGAAGGACAAAATATTCTGGAATTCACAAAGTTGATTTCCACTAATGAAATAATAATCTGAAGTGTTTTAGTAAAAGCCATTCCCTGATATCATGTCCACTTATGCCATACAGAGACTTTAATTACCTACTGTTTTCTTCCTACTACAGCAGATTTTTTAATTTGTTTGTTATAGAGCAAACAGTTTGGTGAAAATGTGAGGGAATATATTCAAAAGTTTTTTAATCTAAAAAGTAACTTATTTTTAAAAGAAAGTTTCATTATATTAATAAGCCTAGTACATTTAGCACATATCTCTAGATTTACTTAAGGTTTATCTGTGTTATTTTTCTGTGTGCACAACTCATGGTCATTGACAAGCCAGTCAAAGCTTCTAAAATTGAATAAACTGATTAAAAGAAAATCATATTAAATTTCACAAAGAAGAGATTTAAAAACTTAAATCCGTTAGTAGTGGGAAAATTGTACACTATTACCTTGGAGGTATGTACTTTACATTAAATCAGGCAAAGGAAAATGCTTCAAAAATCAATTTCTCTATGGACCCAAAGACCAGATACACCATCAAGTCCTATTTTAAAATGGTCATAATTTAGAATTCATTCACTCAATAACAGATTGAGTATTAAAAGGTGTGAAATATTTGAGAGCTACAATTGTTTCAAACATTTTGGATAGCTTAGAGGCAGATTTCATAAATATTGATTTTTTAGTATTTTCTTTGCCAAATGAAAACACAATGGATCCAGCCCTCAGGCTTTTGTTTTTGGAATTTCTCAAGATCATTTAAATTTGTGTTATTTTCAGAACAGCTTCATACACCTCTCAGAATAATGTAACTAGGGCCTTGGTAGGTCCTTTCAATGAACTGTAAAAACATTTATATTCCAACTTTTGCTTTCTTGAAAAGTTCAGAATCCTTCATGTTTCAGTTTCTTTGAGGTTTGTTTGTTTGTTTGTTTTGTTTGTTTGTTTTGAAGTTGGGGGAGTGAGCTCAACTCATTTTATTTTATAGTTTTTTTTTTTATTTTTGTGTGTTTTTCTGTTTGTTTGGTTGGGTTTTTTTTGTTTGTTTGCTTGTTTTTTTTTTTTTTTTTTTTGGCAGCACTGCACAGCTTGCAGGATCTTAGTTCCTGACCAGGGATGGAACCGAGGCCCTCATCAGCGAAGGCCTGGAGTCCTAACCACTGGACTGCCAGGGAATTTGCAGCACAATTCTTAAAAGAAGGATCTTCTCCCTTAAATAACCAAACTAAACCAGAAGTATTTGGAATTAGCATTTGTGCTGCTTAGAACAGTTTTACAAAGTGATTAAGTGAAGCCAAAATATCTGTGTTCACAGGAGTCCTATTCTTTAAGGTATCTGGCCCTGTACACCTCAGAATTTTTCTTCTCTTAATTGTAACTGTCAAAAGGAGCTATTATGATTGGCTAGATTCACTCCGTATGCTTCTGAGCCATTTAAAACATTAAGGTCAGATTTTGAGGTGGAACTTTTTGACTTAAATCTTTAAGGAAAGGAGGAATAACACTCCAGGACCAAGCTAAATTACAAATTACAATTTTTATTAGGAATTATCTTTTTTTTGATTTGCCAAATCAAGATTTTGATTCGTAAAGTATGCTCTTCTCTTGTTTGCCCTTGTCAATTGGTGTGTACAGTAAAATGTAAATTACATTTAATATTCATCTAAGTTGGCATTTCCCCAAAATATATTCTAAAAGCACTGATTTTTTGATACTCTCTGCAGTAAATGTTTATCTTGGGCAAATAGGTTCGGATATACATATTGTTTCCATCTCTTGGAAATGATCAATAAACCATCAATAAAACATTTCATAGTGTGTGAGTTCTTTGGTAGAGAAAATGTGAATTCTAATTCTACTTCTTCCTTTCATTTGTTGTGTGGATCATAGATAAGTAATTTCATTTCCTCTTATTTTTTAAATTTATTTTTATTTTTTATTGAGATATAATTGACGTATAACATTGTGTAAGTTTAAAGTGTGAAACATGTTGATTTGATACATTTATATATTGCAATGTGATTACCATTTTAGCTTTAGCCATCAGCTCTATCATGTCACATAATTATTATTTCTTTTTGAGGTGAGAAGATTTATGAGCTAGTCTCAGCAATTTTGAAGTATGTCATATAGTATTTTTGACTGTAACCAGTATGCTATGCCTTGGATCTCCAGAACTTGTTCATCTTCTAGTTGCAAGTTTGTACTTTTTAAGTCATTTCATTTCTTTTGACCTCATTTCTTCATATGTATACTAAGAATATTGAATCAAATGATTTTCTAAGGGCTCTGGTCTTTGGCCTGTGAATTTATTTTATTCTAGAAAAAATTTAAGTTGTACCTCTGTGCTCTTTGAAGTACAAACACTGTCAACATAAAAAAGAAAATGACATTTGAAAGTACTATCTGTTACACTGGTCCCAAACATATCCCCTAAATAAAAGGTCAGAAAACCAATAGATTATGGATTAGAAAGATTTTGTAATGAATAGAAAAAATGAGTTAATTTCAGGAATTTTAAAAGACATACAGCTCTAAGCTGTGGTCCCAAAGATATCCCCTAAATAAAAAGGCAGAAAATACAGCCAATAGTTTATGGATTAGAAATATTTTGTAATAAATAGGAAAAATGTGTTAACTTCAGAAACTTAAAAATATGTACAACTCTAGGCTAAAAAGGAAAATAAGCCATTTGGTATGGCTCAGCATGAGTTTGGTTAACCAAAATCCTATTAATGTAGAGAATGGTAATTGCATATTAGTGAAAATGTTTCCTTTTAATTTCTAGGTTTTAGTCTCTCCAATAAAGCCAACACTATGACTTTGGTTGTCAATTTTGAAATGAATATTTCTTTTTTTTTTTTTGGCTGCACTGCGCAGCTTGCGGGATCTTAGTTCCCCCACCAGAGATTGAACCCAGGCCATGGCAGTAAAACTGCCAAGTTCTAACCACTGGAGTACCAGGGAATTCCCTGAATATTTCTTTAATCCAGCAGTAAACTAACTTTTATAGAAACTCAGGACCGATATGAATAGAAATTTTAATATACAGAGATGAGAAATTTATTTTATACTTGCAACATTGCTTTTATTGTAAATAAGGTACTCATTATACTAATCGCCTTGCATCTTTTGCATTTGTAGCCTTAACCTTTCACACAATTTGAACAGAAAATTTGATTTGAGCTTCACTATTTTTGTGGTTCAGACTCACGTACAATAATGCTGTAGCTTATTAGTTTTGCAATAAACAGGAGATGCACTGGGGTGATTTGGATTATACATCAAGAATTGGATCTTCTTGGCACATCTTCTGTAACGCTTTAAAATTAGCATTATTCAAAGAAAACTAGGTATTGGCCAATTAATTTGACATTACATCTTCAAGTACATTGTTGTTGTTGTTTTTCATATTGATTCAGCTATATTCTGTGACCTTCAGTACAAACTCTTGTGTGGCTTGGCATAAGAAAATGAATGAGGAACTTGTTCTCAAAAATTAGTCCATAACTTAGAATATGTTAGGCTTTAGATGAATTGAATCTTGATTTATCAGATTTTTCTCTATATTAAGAAGCATAGTAAACACTGTAATGTACTGAGACATGGTGATGCATTAAATAAATAAATATTTAAATATTTATTTAATACTTATAGAAAACATTATCCTTCAATTGACTATAGTGGCAAAGATATCTGCTTATCTCCAAATGAATGTCTTTAAAAATGTTTTCAAATCTTACTTACCCCCAAGGTAATGACCTTTTAAAATTTCATTAAAGTAGCTTTATTATGTGACTTTAAAAATTATACATGATAAAACAACTGCAATTGTTACTATTTTTTGAAGTAAATGGCAGTAATAGATTGGTGCATGATATTTGATCAACAAACATTAAGGCAACACAATCAATTTTGTGGTGAGCTCTGTTGACCTTTAAGCTATTCAAGCAGTATCTATTTATCAATATTTTTTTCACATTTAGCCAGATGTTCCTAGTGCATGTTGAGTATTTAAACATTTATGTTAGGATTATGAAGGAAATGTTAAAATATGTTTGTATAGAGTAATAAAACATGTTCTGTTATTGTTCTTGTGATAAATTTTTGTAATTTTTATGTGACTTAAGTAGAAGCTGCATTTTTTACTGTAAAATGTGATTCCTTAATTTAAACTTTGTAGTACAAGAATCCCAGTAATTCATGTTGTTTACTAATTAATTACTTATGTTCCTTTACTAATTAAGATATTTGAGTAATAAATTTAGAAAGTAATGTTAAAACCTCAAGTATATTTCAAAGTAAGCATGTACACAAACTTAAATTTTTATGTGATTATTGCATTTGTGTAAGTAAAACTAATGATACCTGAACTATTAATGGCTTAAATTTATTAATTAATACATTTATTATTAAATACATTGCAGAATATTTAATAACCTGAAAACAATTTTCTTGGTGAAAGCAAGTTTAACTTGTTAGATATATTTATTTTATTTATTAGTAAAATATCAAGTTACACATAAATGATAACTCATCCATAATATAACTGTAGTTGGATTTATTAGTAAAATAATTCATTTCAGTCATAGTGATTCACATAGATTCTAGTATCTCAAATGACAAGGATTATCCTTATTTTGATCTTGCAAAAATCTTGAGCAGTGTGGATGCTTCAAAAATATCAATGATAAACCTTTAAACATTAGGAAGCAATTGAAATTTAGGAATGCATTTGGAAATGAACTTTATGTAAAAATTCTTCCTAATATAATGAATGTATCTATTAATTTCTGTGTCAGCATATGAGTACTTAATATTGCTTTAGAGGGGGAAAATTGTTCCCTTTTTGACTATTTTTCATGTGATGAATTTGTGTCTCTTCAGAACTGTCCTGAAAATTTTATGCAGAATCTGCTTATTGTCCTGAATTTTAAAGAAAATTGATCAATATTTGACTTTACTAGTTTATAAACCAATTTTCATTTTTCAGCTTGGGAGCTAAATGTCTCCTGGGATAGATTTTTAAAATGTGTTTGTTTTCTTTTTCATTGTTGTCATGTCACTTGTTTTGCTTTTTTTATTTGTACCTCCTTACCCTTAGAAATAAGTCTAGGCCTATCACATTTTTTTTTCTGACCTTTTCAGTTACCAAATTGGAAAGGATTTTAATAACTAGGTCTAGAACACACTGAAATTACATACTTAAAAATGAAAGCAAGCACTTTATTACTTCTCTGCTTAAAACAGCCTTTCTTTTTCACTCCAGTATATTGAAAACTCTACATTTAAATATTACAGGAATTTTTAAAAAAAGTATTACAGGAATTAATTATTAATTCAAATAATGAATTAAAATACTGTGTGTGTGTGAGATAGAGAGTGAGAGACTTATCATTGAAGTAGAACCATTATTTGAGTGGTGCAGAGTTGATGAATATTATTTAGAAGATCAATTCTACCTAAAGTGCCTTGTGAAAGCACTACTTTTTTTTTTTCTTTATACTTTGGTTTGTATTACCATTAAATTACGTTGCTTATGGACAAAACACCTTATGATGAAAAATAAATGTGCCATGTATATGTCAATGACACTTAAAATGTTGTGCAATGCTCTCTAATTAATCCATATTATTGTATGGAAACATTACTTTCACCTCCATTTTTCTGTCTTTGACCTATTCCTTCTCTCTAAGCATTGCATACATCTTTAGTTTCATAATATTCAAATTTAATCCAAAGTTGATTTTTAACAAGTTCAAAATGTTTATCTTTAACGTTTTTATCTTTAGATGTGTGTTATTAAATATATCAGAAAATCATTTTTACTGTTGGCTTTAAAATTTTACAAAGAATAAATCTGTGATTCATTTGTCCAGATCAACACATATCAAAGTATTTATAAATATATAATTACTTTGTTTTGTTTGAAAATAGACTTTGCTATTTGTCTTAGATCAAGCATGATCTCACAGTGTTTTGAAGGAAGTCACTTGATAATGCAGTGCCATAATTTATTTATCTGGATAATAAATATAATGATCTCGAATCCCCCATTTTTAATTGTGAAAAATAAATGAAATTTTAGTTATGAAAATAGCTGTATTATAGAAAAAGTGTCTTAACCAAGATAAGAATACTTCTATTATGCCATCTAATATTAGTATCCATTGATGTTTTGTTTTTTCCCATGATTTTTTCAAATCGGATTTGGAGGAAAAACAACCTGTTAAGTCAAAAACAATGTTTTCCTTATGCTACACTTCCTGTAGGAGGTTCCAGGAGAAAAAGTGAAATTTTAATAGAGGACTACACTTTGTTATCATCAGCAATGAAGCTAGAAAATCTACTGAGTTCTTGCAAAATGTTGAGTTCAACAATACATTGCCTTCAGGGGAAGGACCAATCATGACTTCCCAAGAGGTCAGAATATAGCATAGGCTTGGTCTGAGTTTAGAAAAACATACTATAGGAGATAGATTTTTATGGGTTATCAGTATTCTACCTTATCTATCTCAGTCATCACGTTCTCTAAAAAATGATGTTGAACATATATTGCAATATATTACAATTTACATTTATTTAGTTAATGTAACATATTGGGAATAAAAGAAAATATTTATTTGTACTTAACTTTGTTAAACTGTCTTTTTAGCTTTCATTCCTGGACTAAAGAAAGGTACAGTAGAAATCAACACAAATCATAACCATGGTGCATTTATCATTTTAAAATGAATTTGTGTTTGTTTTAAGAACTTTGGCCTCTTCATTTCTCATAAAACATTGCAATTTCAACTGTTTGCTTCAAACACATTTTTAATATGTTTAAAATGAACTGATATCTAGGAAAGGTATCAGTCATTTGGTTATCTTATATAACTGGATGCTTTTTCCATGTTATGTGTAATTAATCTTTAGATGTTAATGTGAGCCTGTTGTCATTTATTTGACTTACAGTAGTTACTTTCAAATTACCTATGAATTTAATTATTCATTTTTCTCCTCTGACAGTATAAGCATATTTAGGCATCTGTCTGAGGATGCATTAAATATATAATTCTACTTTTCTATATTTTCATTTGAAGTTGATCTGTAAACTGTGAATGCTGTATACATGCCTAACAAAATAATCCAAGTTAACATTCTTTGTGAACTTGTAAATAATATGCATTTTCTTTGCCAAAAAATATATATGGATTACATGTGAATCTATACTAAGTCATGGTCAACAGAAAACAAATATCTTTAAATATGGAGTTTAAGCAATCAGTTAAAACGTATCTAATTTTACTGTGCTGATAAAGTTTTAAAATGATGCAGGGTATTTTGAATGTTCCAAATATATTTGCATTCTCTGTGTATATGCACCAATTTCTTTATTGTGTATTTCATAGTTCAGGATGGATCTATCATATTGTTTCATTGCTATTTAAGACAATAATTCGTTTCACTTCACACACTTTTAAAATATGTTACAGTCCATCAATATTTTGACTGGGTGGAAATAGCACTCAAAGAATAATTTTTTCTGAAATCAGTCATAAAAATCTAAATCGTTATGTAAAGAACTTCCCCTTTAGTTTTTAATTTTGACATATCATCAATACTAACAGCATGTGTTATTATTTTTGGTATTTTAAATGTTTTTTTCAATGTTGCTTTGGTCTTTTTACATTGCATTGGCATATTTCTCTTGTGATCTTATGTAATTTGTTTTAATGTCCATGATAAATTTTTAACTATCATCTAACTAGCAGAATTTCAAGCTAAATATTTTACTCCCCATGAAAGTCTTGAGTATTCAACATTTACATGGGTTATTCATGTGAAAGTGGATGCATTACATGTACTTTTCATTTTTTCTCTCCCCTTCTCATTAGTTTCTACGTATCCCATGATAGATACTGTTCAGAAACTAGAGCTATATAAAGTCATGGTGATATTTTTGGGTTGTGATGCAAAGTCAAGGTGTTTTGAGCATAACTATTCAGAGGCATAGTGGAAAGAGCATTTGAATGTGAGCCATGACATCTAGAGTTCTAATGACAGTTCTGCACCTGACTAGATGCATACTGGCCAAGTCATTTAAACTCAGAGTCTTCATTTTCTTCTTTCCCTCATTAAAAAAATCTAGTAATCATAATTATGCTTAAGCCTCAGGAGAAGTCATGCTGCTAAAACATGACAACATAATAATAATCACAAATTTAAAAAAAAACACAAGTGTGTACAGTTCTATACGCTGTCCCTATAACCTACAAATGTTTTTATCTTAATACACCCCTGCTATGTGTAAGTTCTATCATTTTATCCATTTTTGTAAAGATAGAAACTGAGGCAAAGAAAGGCTAAATAATATAGAAATTCATTTGATAAAATGAATTAAAGCACTTTCCCTGTATAAAACACTACTATTACTTAGATTTTTAAACCTTTATCAATACACCAATGAGTAATGATCATTGCAATTAAACTCATATTTTAAACCTTGCTGTAATTGATATTTATTTAGTATATTCATAATGCAACTGGGCTCTGCCTCCAACTGCACTGAAACACCATAGTACCTTTTGTAGTTATATTCTATGAAAATTTTCATACCATATTTTATATATCCATTTTTCATCAACTCATTTGAGTAGACTTGCTATTATTTAACTCACATAGCACAATTTCTTAGGCATATTTTATGTAGTTAAATGTTAGTTTATAAGAGGAAGAAGCCCTCTGCGAGTCTAATCATAAATTTATAAAACTAAGATCATTTTGTTTATTTAACTCTTCTATTGAAGGGTAACTGATAACCAGGGATGACATTGAGTTTTTTCTTAAATACAAAAATATGTAGGCTTTTTCCCTCACAGTAAATAAGATATATACATGCAAATTCTTAGTAATAAGATAATTACTTTTAATTCTGTTATGCTTTACTTGTCCCCAAGTAAGAAATTGCAAATATATACTTGTCAGTTCATTCAGAGCAAATTCTTTTGTACCACCTTCTGAGGAAAACATACATTAATAAACATTTATAAATTAATACCTTTCATTGAATTTGCTTGCAAGTGTACTTTCCTTTTTTTGTGGACAAGTTTTAATGTAAGGTGAGAGTTTTAGCTATAATATATCAATTACATTTTCTGTTTTCATTGAGGTCTAGGGTTTAAGCAATAGAATGTCAACTGGTTTGTCTACCTGCAGTCGTTCATTGTCCATAGTAATGTTCAGTTGTCCAAGCTGAGTGTTGGCATATCATTACAGTGTTTTATTACCCTTCTGGCCTTCAGATAGCTCTCATGGATCTGTTCTTGAGAGAGGTTTCCATATTTATTGTTAGTACTCAAGGGCCAGCTGTAATTTAGGAGTTCATTACTTTAGACTTGAAATGTTGAATTTGAGTCAGGAGAAGCTGTTTAGAGATTAGAATGTGGGGGGGGGTGGAAAGTAGGTTGAAGTGGAAGGTTCTAGGAAAAACTGGGGAAATGAGTTATCTCTCAGCCAAATGAATCACCTCACCTATCTTCATCCAACTACTTAGTTAATAATAGTTTGTGAACATAAAATATAATTCATCCTTATGCATGATAGATATGGAGCTTTTCATATGTCAATTAGTAAGAAAAGTAATGTCTTTTCATAAGGTATCTTTTTTTTTTTCATGGCCAGGAGTTAATGAAAATGTATGTGTAAGTTTCAAAATGAAAAACTTATAGCACAGGCCATAATATTAATCACTTTATGTTAATTTATATAATATCTCCCTAAATTCTCAGACCAAAGGACTAAATCAATATGCAGTTTTGTTAGTTTTGTTTTCGATTACTAATAGTAGACTCTAGAATGTCATAGAGCAATATTTGTGAAAGAAATTAAGTCTAATGAAGGATTTGCATATTTTACTATCTAAAATTGCCTTCTTTAGATCATGTATAACAAGTTCATTCCACCATATTATGTATTATACAGTGACACATAGAATTAGAAAAAACATGTCTTATGATAAAATTGTATTGTTTTTTAATGTTTTTTTTACAATGAAGAAAAAAGAAACAAATGTGATATTATTTATCACATAAAAGTTGACTGATTAGTAGAAAATTTAGTATCTTTTTGAGGCTATGCAGTGTATTAAAGTTAGAAAATGGGTGCAGTACTTTAGTGTTATCATTCTGATAAAAACTCTTGGCATAGCTTTGAAACAGTATATAATTTGTGAATAAAAATGCATAATTTAAACTTTATGTTCTGAGTATATACTAATGTCTTTTAAAAAATCTTTGTAGAGAAATAAATAGTATTGCTAGGTGACATATTGGTCAGCTGCTTGTTAGCAAATCATGGTTTGAACATTTAAATGACCCATAAACATTACTTCTGCTACAGCTAATAAGAATAGTAACCCTAAAGCATAATTTTATTTTACATCACTCTTATATTGCCTTGAAATTGATACTATTTGACTGACACAGTAAAATGATAAAATATTACTTTACTTTCATTTGCAGATGCCATATCAAAAGCTGGATCTACTATGAGGCAGAATTTTTCTATCGAAATATACTTTACAAACAGGTGATTTTTTTCTAGGACACACATAACAATTGATTGTTGAAAAGGCAACTTTCTCATTAGGTAAATTGTCTATCTGAGAATATAGCCCAGGATTCTTGAAGTTCAAGTAATTTATTATCATTGATTTTGATCAGCACTGTCACTGGAAATATAATGAGGGACACATATATAATTTTAAATTGTCTAGGGACCACATTTAAAACACAAACAAAAAAACCAATAATAGGTGAAATTCATTTTTACCAATATATTTTATTTAACCCAACATAAACAAAATATCATTATTCCAACAGGTAATCAATATAAAAATTTTCTATAAGATAGTTTACATTTCTTTTCATAGTAAATCTGGAAATCTGGCATGCATTTTACACATACAGCACACCTCAGTTCCAACTAGCCACATTTTAAGTATTCAATAGCTATGTGTGACTAGTGGCTGCTACATCAAAAAAGCTTTAGATACCTCTCGAAGACTAGGGATTTGGGATTGGGCTGCAGAGAAAAAAAGGGCTTTCGTATACATTGGCTTGATATTATACCTTGAAGAAAAACAAACAAACAAAGAACGCTTGAAAACCTTGAATTTATCCTTGCTCATCTGAGGACATTTTCCCCCTGGCTGGTCAAAGTTCAAAGAAAAACAGAAAACATTTGGTAAATGTACTCTTGTTGATTTTCGCTGTCATGGGGGATGAAACAATGTGCAATGTGAAACAGCAAAGGGCTGTATAGATCAAAGTCAACACTTTCAATTGCAGACTTTTTGTCATATGTTTGAGGCTCTTAAGAAACACAATTCATTGCAATTTGCTCTCCTTGAAATTCTTGAGTAGTTTTCAAGAGGAGCCTTCAGTAGAGAACACTGATTGGTGCTTGTTAATCTCGAGGCATGGATGATTTTAAAACGTGTATTGTATAGCGTTTTATAATAATCAATATGTAGCACTACCAGAACTTGAGCCAGAAGGCTGAAAATTTTCTATCTTCCAGTTCATATAAAATGTGATACTTCAATTTTAAAAGATTAGCAATATAATTTACCATGTTAATGTGAATGTAAGAATGTGAATTTCTAAGAATATGAAATAAGAGCATGTAATTTCTTAAACAAATCTAAAATACTTATATAATAGATGTCTGCATGTGGTATTCATGGTGCTCATGCTCACAGGGTGTATTTCCTAGGTTCACCCGCTATAAAAATGATTCTAAATAGTGCTGTGTGTCAGAGACAATTTAAAGCATTGATTTCTTCACTTGATAATCACTTATTACTGGTCCAAAATATCACCAAGCTAAAAACAGAAAACACCTTACAAAGTAATGAACTGCAATGCTCATTTAATAAGACAACATTCAAGTAAATCGAAAAATGCTTCATGTTCTTAACTACAATCATATCTAATTATATTGTTGCTTATAGGTAAAGATATGGAATATACTATTTACCTATTATTCAGAATCCAAGTGAAATTTATAAAATTTTAACAGTTTGCATTTTGAAGAAACTGACTGTTGAAGGCTTTACACAATTTGAATTTATATCAGATTAACAAAAATTGTATTTTATTTGCTGTCTATATTTGTTGCTGTTCTCCAAATATAACAATATCCTAGAAGATAAGAGGGAAGAAATAGGGAACTTTAGAAAACTCATATTAAATACTTTCCAAATATATTGACTCTGGCCTTCTTAAGCTTTTTCTAATGTGTTTAAAATGCATAGAATAAGAATATTTAGAGAAGTAACAAAAAGAGGGGAAAGATTTTTGTCAGCAAATGTCAGAATATATAAAGCTTTAACAAAAACAAGATGGTAAGCGTGTAGAAATTGATAGATCAATGTGGTAAAATAGTAAATAAGCTGACCATAATGCATACATGAAGTTAATATATGATTAAAAAATAATCAAAACCAGAGGTAAACAAATATGCATGAATTATTAAACAAATTGTGCTGTGAAATTTGGCAAAGTATTTGGAAAAAGATCATCACTCCAAAATACAGATCCAAAAAAATTATAGTAGGTCAAAGATGTAACTATAAACCTGGGGACATACAGTAGAAGAAAATATGTGAATATTAATTAATCAAAGAAATGGACTTCATTTAAAATTTTACTCCTGAATATCTGTATAATTTGTGACAAAACTAGTTCCAAACATTTCTGATAAATATATTTCATTGAATTGAAATACTGAAATTAGTTCTCATGCTACACTATGGAAATTACTGTTACTCCAAAAATTTAAATTCTAGAGTGATTCTATTATCATTAATTTAGACATAGCTCTTGAAAGAAAGGATGATTGCAGAAGGCAGACTGTATGGCACTAAGTAATAGCTATTCTCTTTTTTTAAATATGGATTTTGATGATAGTGGTAATAATAATCACCAACTTTTAATGAGTAGGTATAAAACATTACTCATTGTTCACGTTTCAAAGCAGCGACAGATGAAGTCTGTCACTTTCAAACAATGGGTTATTTTTAAATGATTGTATGATTTCTTCTAACAATATTTCATCAAACTGGCTTATATTTGTAGATGTAGCCCTATTGCTCCTTTCATGTTAATGTACATTGAGAGTAAAGAGTTTCCTAAAAGTCTTGCACAAACCTGCCTTTTCCTCCCAACCTTCCCTTTCACAGGCCTCTTGACAGCTCTCGACAGCTCTCTTTCCCTTTGCTTCCTTTTATTCAACAATCTTTTTTGAGTATCTGATACATGCCAGGCACTATACTAATTCCCTTCCTTCATCTTTTAATCTCTCTCCAATAGGCAAGGGATGACATGGGAGAAAATTAGTAGTATAGCTATAGTTAGAGATGGAAGTTAGATAGAGGCAGAGGTAGAGTTATTTATTCATAAATATATGAAATTACAATTTTAATATTAATGTTCCATGGTATACTTTGTAAGAAGATTTAACATATTGTGACCTTGCATTAGGATAACATAGAGATAAATTTCAAATGGGATTGCTAGAAAAAAAACTATATACAATTTTCAACATTTTCTCAAAATATTCAGAGGCAGAAGTATAAGCCAAAGAGTCTGCCTGGATGGATCACTTTGAGAATGTACTCTTTCATGCCTGCTATATGATTGCATTTCAGTTTAATACCAAAATGGTCCATGCATAGCTTCATCATGAAAAATGATATTGGAATTTTGTTTAAAACTGTATAAACAAAACTACTTTTTAATCATATATACTTCTGAATATTCTTCCACATTTTTCAAGCTGCTAAAGCAATCAGGATTGATTGAAAGTCAGATAACAGAACTACTTAACTTGATAATCTAATTTTAGGCTCAAGTATAAAAGCATCCACTTTCCTTAGTTATCAGTAACTGCACTGCCTAATTTATTTTTGAGGTTAGTTCTATGACTCCCCTAAACTTAATATTTTATTGTAATTAGTTGATGTTCAAAAAAACAGCATTGTTATGAAGGGAAAATACTACCAAGGTTTTATTAATTCCATATGTTCTTTTAGGTTTTCTGGCAAGAACTCTGAATTTCCATTTTATCTATGATAATATTATATAATAATTCTTATTTACAGTTTAATGGAAACTCAAAATTAGGGTTATACCATACACATTTGCTTACTTTTAGAATTTACTTAAGAAATATCACCCAATCAATTGATACTTTCTTGAAAAGACTCTCTACTGGAAATTGTAAATTTTTTTTAACTAATTAATTAACACATCCTAATTTAAAAGGATTTGTTGCATTGTTATGGTATTTAGTTGTACTGTGTGTTGCCGTTTCTTCAACTTTTAAATTTTCCCTTGAATACAACTATTGTAAGCATTTTCTCTTTGAAAGCTTATATAGCAGAACTAATATATGTTGATTTAGTGCTTTTATTGAGATATAATTCACATAATATACAATTCACCCTTTTAGAATGTACAATTCAGTTGTTTTTAATATATTCATAAATGTGAGCAACCTTCACCACTATTGAATTCCAGAACATTTTCATCACCCACAAAGACCCACATAACCATTAGCAGTCACACCCTAATCCCCCATATCCGCATTCTGGCAACCAATACTCTCACTTCTGTCTCTAGATTTGCCTATATAGGAAATTTCATAAAATAGAATCATGCGCTATGTAGTCTATTATGTCTGACTTCTTTTACATAGCATAATGTTTTCAAGATTTATCCACATTATAGTATATATCAGTACTTCATTCCTTTGTAAGGCTGAGTAATATATCATTGTATTGTGTGGTACACACATTTTGTTTATCCATTCATCAGTTGATAGAAATGTGAGTGTTTCCATCTTTTGGCTGTTATGAATAATGCTGCTACAAACATTTGTGTACACTTTTTTGTGTGAACATGTTTTCAGTTCTCTTCAGTGATTATTTAAAAGAGTAGAATTGCTGGGCCATGTGTTAACATTATGTTTAATATTTTAAGGAACTGCCAAACTGTTTTCCAAAGTGACTGTACCATGTAACATTCCCATCAGCACTGTATGGTGGTTTTGATTTCTCCAAATCCTTACCAACATCTGTCAATATCTGTCTTTTTAATTGTAACCACAGTAATGGGTGTGAATTATTATCTCACTTTGGCATTGATTTACATTTTGCTAATGATTAATGATGCTCAGAAGATTTACATGTGCTTATTGGCCATTTGTATATCTTCTTTGGAGAAAAGTTTATTTGAATACCTTTCATTTTTCTTTTGGAGTATTTTTTTTAAATTATTGAGTTGTAAGAGTTCTTTATAAATTCTGGATGCTAGTTACATAAAAGATATACAATCTGCAAATAATTCTTTTCATTCTGTAGATTGTCTTTTTATTTTCTTGATAGTGTCTTTTGAAGTACAAAAGTTATTTTCATGAAGTCTTATTTGTCTATTTTTTATTTGTTTGTTGATGCTTTAGGTTTCTACATCAAGAAATCAATGTCTAATACAAGGTCTTCAAGATTTGCACCCATGTTTTCTTCTAAAAAATGTATAGTTTTAGTTCTTACGTTTAGGTGTTTGATTCATTTTGAGTTAATATTTGTATATCGGGTGAGGTAAGAACCAACTTCATTTTTTTTGAATGTGGAAATCAAATTGTTCCAGAAGCATTTGTTGAAAAGACTATTCCTTACCCATTGAACTCTCTTGGCATTCATGTCAAAAATTGAGCAAAATGAATATGTTTATTTCTGGAATATAAATTGTGGTCTGTTAATCTACATGTCTATCTTCATGATTGTACCACAAAGGCTTGATTATTGTAATTGTGTGTTAAGTTTTGCTATCAGAAAGCATTTCTCCAAATTTGTTCCTCCTTTTCAAGATTGTTTTTGCTAATATGGATATCTTGAATTTCTGAAACAACTTTAGGATCAGCAAGTCAATTTCTTAAAAAAAAATCAGCTCAGATTTTAATAAAAATTGTATTGGATATATAGAACAATTTAGGAAGTATTGCCATGTTAATAATATAAAGTCATCTAATCCATGAACACATATCTTTCCATTTATTTAAATTTTATTTAATTTCTTGATGTTTTGTAGTTTTTAATACACAAGTTTTGAACTTCTTTTGTTAAATAGGTTCCTAAATAGTTTATTCTTTTAATGTGCATAGAATTGTTTTTAAATTTCAATTTCAAATTGTTCATGGCTAGTGCATAAACATTGACTTTTCTATGTAGATCTTGTATCCTGCAACCTTACTAAATTGTTTATTAACTCTAAGAGTATTTATGTGTATTTCTTTGGATTTTTTGTATACATTATTTCACCTGTCAATAGAGAGAGTTTTACTTCTTCCCTTCCAATATGAATTTCTTTTATCTCCCTTTCTTATCTAATATCCTTCTTTGTCTCTAGTAACATTTTTGGTCTTAATGTGTTTTTTGTCTCATGTTAATACAATTTCTCCACTCCTCTTTTGATTACTGTTTGCATGGTATCTATTTTTCCATCATTTTATTTTCAACCGATTTGTATTTTTGAATATAAAGTGTTTCTCTTGTGGTCAGCATATAGTTGGATCATTTTTCAATTTGTTCTGTCAATCTATAGCTTTTGATTGAAGTGTTTAATCTGTTTACATTTAAAGTAATTACCAAGTTAGGACTTGCATTTTTTTTTATCAATTTTATACACATCAGTGTATACATGTCAATCCCAATCGACCAATTCAGCACACCACCAGGCTCACCCCACCACAGTTTTCCCCCCTTGATGTCCATATGTTTGTTCTCTACATCTGTGTCTCAACTTCTGCCCTGCAAACCAGTTCATCTGTACCATTTTTCTAGGTTCCATATACATGCGTTAATATACGATATTTGTTTTTCTCTTTCTGACTTACTTCACTCTGTATGACAGTCTCTAGATCCAACCAGGTCTCAACAAATGACCCAGTTTCATTCCTTTTTATGACTGAGTAATATTCCATTGTATGTATGTACCACAACTTCTTTATCCATTCCTCTGTCAATGGGCATTTAGGTTGCTTCCATGACCTGGCTATTGTAAATAGTGTTGCAACGAACATTGGGGTACATGTGTCTTTTTTTTTTTTACATCTTTATTGGGGTATAATTGCTTTACAATGGTGTGTTAGTTTCTGCTTTATAACAAAGTGAATCAGTTATACATATACATATGTTCCCATATCTCTTCTCTCTTACGTCTCCCTCCCTCCCACCCTCCCTATCTCACCCTTCCAGGCAGTCACAAAGCACCGAGCCGATATCCCTGTGCCATGTGGCTGCTTCCCATTAGCTATCTACCTTACGTTTGTTAGTGTATACATGTCCATGCCTCACTCTCGCCCTGTCACAACTCACCCTTCCCCCTCCCCGTATCCTCAAGTCCGTTCTCCAGTAGGTCTGTGTCTTTATTCCTGTCTTACCCATAGGTTCTTCATGACATTTTTTTCCCTTAAATTCCATATATATGTGTTAGCATACGGTATTTGTCTTTTTCTTTCTGACTTACTTCACTCTGTATGACAGACTCCAGGTCTATCCACCTCATTATGAATAGCTCAATTTCATTTCTTTTTATGGCTGAGTAACATTCCATTGTATATATGTGCCACATCTTCTTTATCCATTCATCCGATGATGGGCATTTAGGTTGTTTCCATCTCCAGGCTATTGTAAATAGAGCTGCAATGAACATTTTGGTACATGACTCTTTTTGATTTTTGGTTTCCCCAGGGTATATGCCCAGTAGTGGGATTGCTGGGTCATATGGTAGTTCTATTTGTAGTTTTTTAAGGAACCTCCATACTGTTCTCTATAGTGGCTAAACCAATTCACATTCTCACCAGCAGTGCAAGAGTGTTCCCTTTACTCCACACCCACTCCAGCATTTATTGTTTCTAGATTTTTTGGTGATGGCCATTCTGACTGGTGTGAGATGATATCTCATTGTAGTTTTGATTTGCATTTCTCTAATGATTAATGATGTTAAGCATTCTTTCATGTGTTTGTTGGCAGTCTGTATATCTTCTTTGGAGAAATGTCTATTTAGGTCTTCTGCCCATTTTTGATTGGGTTGTTTGTTTTTTTTTGTTATTGAGCTGCATGAGCTGCTTGTAAGTTTTGGAGATTAATCCTTTGTCAGTTGCTTCATTTGCAAATATTTTCTCCCATTCTGAGGGTTGTCTTTTGGTCTTGTTTATGGTTTCCTTTGCTGTGCAAAAGCTTTGAAGTTTCATTAGGTCCCATTTGTTTATTTTTGTTTTTTATTTCCATTTCTCTAGGAGGTGGATCAAAAAAGATCTTCTGTGATTTATGTCAAAGAGTGTTCTTCCTATGTTTTCCTCTAAGAGTTTTAGAGTGTCCAATCTTACGTTTAGGTCTAAAATCCATTTTGAGTTTATTTTTGTGTATGGTGTTAGGGAGTGTTCTAATTTCATTCTTTTACATGTAGCTGTCCAGTTTTCTCAGCACCACTTATTGAAGAGACTGTCTTTTCTCCATTGCATATCCTTGCTTCCATCTATATTTCTGTTTTTGTGCAAGTACCATACTGTCTTGATTACTGTAGCTTTGTAGTATAGTCTGAAGTCAGGGAATCTGATTCCTCCAGCTCCGTTTTTGTCTCTAAAAACTGCTTTGGCTACTCAGGGTCTTTTTTGTCTCCATACAAATTTTAAGAGTTTTTATTCTAGTTGCATAAAAAAATGCCATTGGTAATTTGGTAGGGATTGCACTGAATCTGTAGGTTGTTTTAGGTAGTATAGTCATTTTCACAATATTGATTCTTCCAATCCAAGAACATGGTATATCTCTCCATCAATAGATATCATCTTTAATTGTTTTCATCAGTGTCTTATAGTTTTCTGCATACAGGTCTTTTGTCTCTCCTGGTAGGTTTATTCCTAGGTATTTTACTCTTTTTGTTACAATAGTAAATGGGAGTGTTTCCTTAATTTCTCTTTCAGATTTTTCATCGTTAGTGTATAGGAATGCAACAGATTTCTGTGCATTAATTTGTATCCTGCGAAGTTACCAAATTCATTGATTAGCTCCAGTAGTTTTCTGGTGGCATCTTTAGGATTCTCTATGTATAGTATCATGTCATCTGCAAACAGTGAGAGATTTACTTTTTCCTTTCCAATTTGAATTCCTTTTATTTCTTTTTCTTCTCTGATTGCTGTGGCTAGGACTTCCAAAACTATGTTGAATAATAGTGATAAGAGTGGACATCCTTGTCTTGTTCCTGATCTTAGAGGAAATGCTTTCAATTTTTCACCATTGAGAATGAAATTTGCTGTGGGTTTGTTGTATATGGCCTTTATTATGCTGAGGTAGGTTCCCTCTATGCCCACTTTCTGGAGAGTTTTTATCAGAAATGGGTGTTGAATTTTGTCAGAAGTTTTTTCTGCATCTATTGAGATGATCATATGGTTTTTATCCTTCAATTTCTTAATATGGTGTATCACATTGATTGATTTGCGTATATTGAAGAATCCTTGCATCCCTTGGATAAATCCCAGTTGGTCATGGTTTATGATCTTTTTAATGTGTTGTTGGATTCTGTTTGCTAGTATTTTGCTGAGGATTTTTACATCTATATTCATCAGTGATATTGGTCTGTAATTTTCTTTTTTTGTAATATCTTTGTCTGGTTTTGGTATCAGGGTGATGGTGGCCTCATAGAATGAGTTTGGGAGTGTTCCTTCCTCTGCAATTTTTTGGAAGAGTTTGAGAAGGATGGGTGTTAGCTCTTCTCTAAATGTTTGATAGAATCCACCTGTGAAGCCATCTGATCCTGGACTTTTGTTTGTTGGAAGATTTTTAATCACAGTTTCAATTTCATTACTTGTGATTGCTCTGTTCATATTTTCTATGTCTTCCTGGTTCAGTCATGGAAGGGTATACATTTGTAAAAATTTGTCCACTTCTTCCAGGTTGTCCATTTTTTTGACATAGGGTTGCTTGTAGTAGTCTCTTAAGATTCTTTGTATTTCTGCAGTGTCTGTTGTAACTTCTCCTTTCTCATTTCTAAGTTTATTGATTTGAGTCCTCTCCCTCTTTTTCTTGATGAGTCTGGCTAATGGTTTAACAATTTTGTTTATATTGTCAAAGAACCAGCTTTGACTTTTATTGATCTTTGTTATTGTTTTCTTTGTTTCTATTTCATTTATTTCTGTTCTGATCTTTATGATTTCTCTCCTTCTGCTAACTTTGGGTTTTGTTTGTTCTTCTTTCTCTAGTTCCTTTAGGTGTAATGTTAGATTGTTTATTTGAGATTTTTCTTGTTTCTTGAGGTAGGCTTGTATAGCTATAAACTTTCCTCTTAGAACTGCTTTTGCTGCATACCATAGGTTTTGGATCATCCTGTTTTCATTGTCATTTGTCTCTAGGTATTTTTTGATTTCCTCTTTGATTTCTTCAGTGAACTCTTGGTTATTTAGTAACATAGTGTTTAGCCTCCATGTGTTTGTGTTTTTTACGTTTTTTCCCCTGTAATTCATTTCTAATCTCATAGCGTTGTGGTCAGAAAAGATGCTTGATATGATTTCAATTTTCTTAATTTTACTGAGGCTTGATTTGTGACCCAAAATGTCCCATGCACACTTGAGAAGAAAGTGTAATCTGCTATGTTTGGATGGAATGTCCTATAAATATCAATTAAATCTATCTGGTCTATTGTGTCATTTAAAGCTTGTGTTTCCTTATTTATTTTCATTTTGGATGATCTGTCCATGGGTGTAAGTTAGGTTTTAAAGGCCCCCACTATTATTGTGTTACTGTCAATTTCCTCTCTTACAGTTGTTAACAGTTACCTTATGTATTGTGGTGCTCCTATGTTGGGTGCATATATATTTATAATTGTTATATCTTCTTCTTGGATTGATCCCTTTATCATTATGTAGTGTCCTTCTTTGTCCCTTGTAACATTCTTTATTTTAAAGTCTATTTTATCTGATATGAGTATTGCTACTCCAGCTTTTTTTGATTTCCATTTGCATGGAATATCTTTTTCCATCCCCTCACTTTCAGTCTGTATGTGTCTCTAGGTCTGAAGTGGGTCTCTTGTAGACAGCATATATATGGGTCTTGTTTTTGTATCCATTCAGCAAGCTTGTGTCTTTTGGTTGGAACATTTAATCCATTCATATTTAAGGTAATTATCGATATGTATGTTCCTATGACCATTTTCTTAATTATTTTGGGTTTGTTTTTGTAGGTCCTTTTCTTCTCTTGTGTTTCTCACTTAGAGAAGTTCCTTTTGCATTTGTTATAGAGCTGATTTGGTGGTGCTAACTCCTCTTAGCTTTTGCTTCTCTTAGCTTTTGCTTCTCCATCAAATCTGAATGAGATCCTTGCCAGGTAGAGTAATATTGGTGGTAGGTTCTTCCCTTTCATCACTCTAAGTATATCATGCCACTCCCTTCCTTTTGATTCAAGTGTTTAATCTGTTTACATTTAAGGTAATTACCAAGTTAGGACTTGAATTTTTAATTTTACTATTTGTTTTCAATATGTCTTATGCATTTTTTGTTCCTTTGTTCCTCCATTGTTTTCCTCTTTTTTTGTTAAATGACTATTTAACAAATTTCATTACTTTTATTATATTTTTGAGTTATTTTCTTAGTGGTTACCTTGGGGATTATAATGAACAATGCAGTTTATAACAATCTAGTTATGATGAACACTAACCTAATTTTAATAATATATAAAAACTGCTCCTCTATAGTTCCATTCTCTCTCCCCTCCATCATGCTGTTATTGTCATATGAATTATGTCTTTCTATATTGTATGTCAATCAAAAGATTTATAGTTATTGTTTTATACAGTTCTCTTTTAAATCAAATGAGATAAAAAGTTACAAATAGAAAATAAATTATATTATCTTTTATATTTACCTATGCATTTATTTCACCAGCATTTGAGATACTCTCCAGTGTCCTTTTCTTTCAGTCTGAAGGCCTTCTTTTATTATTTCCTGTAAGGCAGGTTTTCTAGTAATGGAATCTCTCTTTTAAAAATAAATCTGGGAATGTCTTAATTTGTTTTTCATTGTTGAAAGATAGTTTTACAAGGTAAAGAATTCTTGGTTGAAGTAC
This sequence comes from Pseudorca crassidens, assembly GCF_039906515.1. Lineage (NCBI taxonomy): Eukaryota > Metazoa > Chordata > Mammalia > Artiodactyla > Delphinidae > Pseudorca > Pseudorca crassidens. The sequence continues at coordinate 53,408,567 of NC_090317.1, read as the reverse complement.
TTTTCTTTCAACAGTTTGAACACTTCTGGCCTTTACAGTTTCTGATGGGAAGTCCACTGTCAATCTTATTAAAGATTCTTTGTACAGGATGAGTCATATCTATCTTGCTACTTTCAAGATTGTCTCTTGGTCTTTGTCTTTCAAGTGTTTGATTATGTTGTGCCTAGGTGTTTATTGGAGTTCATTCAGCTTCTCAGATGTGTATATTAATGTATTTTACCAAATTTGGGGCTGGTTTTGGTGATTATTTCTTCAGAGATTATTTCTTTTTTATTCTCTGCTTCTCGGATTCCCATTATGAATATATTGGTCCATCTGATGGTGTTTCACAGGTCTCTTCATTTTTCTTCATTCTTTTTTAGTTCTTTTCCACCTATAGACAGTTTTATTTGACCTATCTTTAACTTTGTTGGTTCTTCTGCATGTGCCAATCTGTTGATGATAGTCTTCAGTGAATTTTTCATTTCAGTTATCATACTTTTCAATACCAGATTATCTACTTGTTTCTTTTTACATTTTCTACCTCTTTATTGATATCCTTTATTAAGTGAGACATTATTCCCATGCTTTAAAAAAATTATTTAGACATAATTTCCTTTCATTCTTTGAACATATTTAAAATATATGCTTAAAGTCTGTATCTAATAAGTCCAATGTCTGCACTTTCTCAGGGACAGCTTCTATTTATAGCTTTTATTCCTATGAATAAGTCATAATTTATGTTTTATATTTTTTTGAAAACTGGCAGTTTAAAATAGTACAATGTGACAACTCTAGAAATCAGATTCTCCCCCATCCCCAGGATATTTTTTTGTTGTTGCTGACACTTGTATTTGTTTATTTAATTACTTTTCTTAACTAATTCTCTAAACTGTGTGTTCTTTGTTATGCATGTTCACTGAAGTATTTACCTGAATAGCTAACTGGTAAGCTAATGATTGGGCAGCACTTTCTTTAAATGCCTGGAACTATAAATCTCCTAGTCTTTGCTGAGAAGATTTTTGTGTCTATTGAGCCATGCCTTCAACACTCAGCTAGGCTCTTTACACCTCTACCCTTAGCCTTTACTTCTGCTCATATAGAGCCTCAATATCAGCCAAAGGCAAAAGTTGAGGGCTTTCTCAGGTCCTTCCTGAGAATGTAATCAGGCCTACCCTTATGTGTTTGTAGTTATCCAAGAATATATTGTGGCTTATCAAAGGCCCTGTTGAAATTCATTCCCCACCTTTTCTTTTAAGCTTTTTGGTACGTCTATTATGTACTCCCTGTTATCCATCACTTCAGGAAGCTGAAATGTCAAAACACTTGCCTGTAATTGTTTTCAACATCAGCTCTCTGGGAGAAGGTTTTTAGCACTGGGTGAGCTCTGTATCAGCTTAAAAGTAGGTCTTACAGGGGACCACAAAACAGGTAATATAATGACAACCCTTTGGGAATGAGGCTTTTCAAATAGCTTCAATTAAGTTCTACTCTCTTCAGGGGTTACCAAGCTGCCCCAGGAATATGGGTTGTTATTTTTCAAAGCTACTACTGAGCTGAAGGGTTGAGAATGAGTCTAGTGTAAGCTAAAGCATGACAAATCTTGCTGTTCTTTTAGAGGTAAAGTTGTTTTTCTTGAATAAACCTTCTCTGGATTGCTTAAAACCTTTGGTTAGCTTTAAGAGTCCTGAAAAAACTTAGTTCTGATATTTTGGCCAGTGTTTTCATTGTTTTCATGGAAGACAGGATTTTGAGAATTTCTTATTCTACAATGTTAGCTGGCACCAGTCCTGGAATCAGTTTTAGGTGTGATTACATTTATTGAATACATTTCATCTGATTATAGTATTAAAAATGCAATACAGTCTATTTTCCTACTAGTTAAGCTATACAATTAGAAATAAGAAGTTAAAATAATAACAACCTTTAATGGAGGGCATAATTCTGAATTCTTTATCTCTTTTAATCCTCACATGGTAAATGTTACCTTCAGTTTACAGATGAAGAAACAAAGGTCAAAATACTATATATTGACCATTTCACAGATAGTCGAAGCAAGATTTTGAACCTAATTCTGTATACCTTCAATTCCCACTGTTTCAACCATCAAAATTTAATTATAAATCTCCGCACTTAAAAATCTTATATATTATGAAGTATAGTGAAAATATAAAATTTAGCTTTAAACAAAATATCTGTCAGTATGTTGGGTGCTCAATACTCTGTGAACTGTTTTAAATTGTGAAATGGGGAAATAAAACAACTGGACTATGTTTATGTTATGCTAATAAATTCTATTATTTTACTAGCTAAAAGTACTCTTATGATCATGTTCACTGATATATATCTAATGCTTAGGTTAGTGTCTGGCTCATAATGAATTAATATTGATTACTCAATCATGGATTAATGCCATCGTATAGAGTATTTAATTATTAATAAATAATTATTTACTGAATTTATTTTCATTATTTGTAGGTTGAATATGTTACAACAGTACAGTATATTAGCGAAAATTTTTTCATAATGAGCTGAGATCTATGGTTCAAGAAATATTCATGTTTTATGGTACAAAGTAATATGGATTCCTTACAACACCATAGAATAAAAAGCACAGATTTATCAAAATGTGAGAATGTGGGGCTTCCTTGGTAGCGTAGTGGTTGAGAGTCTGCCTGCCAATGCAGGGGACACGGGTTCGTGCCCCAGTCTGGGAAGATTCCACATGCTGCGGAGCGGCTGGGCCCGTGAGCCATGGCCACTGAACCTGTGCGTCCGGAGCCTGTGCTCCACAACGGGAGAGGCCACAATAGTGAGAGGCCTGCGTACCACACACACACAAAAAAAGGTGAAAATGTGTGTAAAAATAACATCAGAGAGAAAGTTGGTGTAAAAATACACTTACTGAGGTTATAGGATATATAAATTTTTTTCAGAAGGTAAAACAGAATATAGGTTAAGTATCATTAACAGAAATGGTGAAGTTAAATCAATAACAGCTGCTTTTTTTCCTAATATTCCTTGGAATTGTATATATTTTGAGGTTATTTACACACAAAAAATAAATTTTAAATAATTTTGACGTTACTTATATTTAAGAAAAGAATATTCACATTTAAAGTCAATTTTATAGATTGAAGTCAGTTTATTGAAAGGTTTTTTTTCTCATATTCATAGCTGATCTGTCATGATCATTGAAAATGACATTTTTTTTCTAAATAAATGGTCAATTCAAGGATAGATTCATACATCTCATTATGATAAATTCCTCACAAATAAAATAAAATAATGATAGGGTAAGGATTATGAGAAATCTTGATGTCATTCTTATACAGTATATCTTGGTCTTAAAATTATGTATAAAACAAGCAGAATCAAGAGAACTAGAACAAAAATAGATTGTTACAAAGTAAACCTTATATTGATTTTTTATTACTAGAAATTTATCCTTAATTTTTACTTAAACTAACAATACTTTAATATCTGGAAAGAAATCCCTAATTTTTCTTATAAAATTTAATTTGCACATTTTAGACATATAGAATACCTAATACATGTAGGGAATTTTGTTACATTTGGAAAGCTAATCTCATTCTTTATCTCTGCTGTTTCAGTAACATAAGAAAAGTCTCCTGTCCACCAGGGAAAATTTTATAAGGCTACTTTTCTTTGTAAATACAGATCTTCTACTGTATCAGGCTTCTACTGATAATCAAACAAGCTTTAAGGATTATGGAAATTATAGGCCTTTAATATAGTTTGAGATACTTTTAGGAATTTTCCACATGAAACAATTTATTGTTATCACTATAATTAAATTTAGATTTTAGAATAATAAAAATCTTGAGATACAATTAGGAAAGACATATTTTAAGTATTTTTAAATTGATTCAATTTGACTGGTTTATTAAGAATTTAGCCATCTAACTGGTTCATAATTTTTATACGACTAAAGTTTCCAAGAATGATATCCATTCAGGTGGTAACAAGAAATTAGGTTACATTTTCTAATTCAATCTTTAAGTTTCTTTTTTAACTTAAATTTTATAGTCACATAAATAATCCAGGTGATTCATACCAAATAACATTTTTCCTTCAGGTATTTGAAAGAAAAGAGAATGTCAAACTTATTAGTGTTTGCTTTAAGTAAGCAGGCAGATAGAAAACTGGTAGAAATGCTTTTAGAATTATGCCTTAATAACTGCAAATTAACTCCTGAATATTAATTTGGCTATTAGATTTGCATATATAGTTGGATATATAGGTATAGATGATACAGATATATAGATATAGATACAGATATAGATAGATGGATGCAAATTTTATCAATCTTTCTGAGAGTTGCATACCTCCTCTGTTTTCAAAGTCAATTTATTAACAGGTTTCTAGTGAATATTTGTGACCAACATTTTGAATAGCACCTAAGATTACTAGAACAATAATCAAGCAGATTATAGCAACATTCTGTTTGTATTAGTTTCTTATTGATGCTGTAACAAATTACCACAATCTTAGTGTCTTAAAACAGAATAAGTTTATTATTTTACATTGCCAGAGAGCAGAAGTCCAAAATGCACTTGGATAAAATCAAGGCATTGATGGGACTGTGTAGCATTCTGGAGCCTCTAAAGGAGAATCCATTTTCTTGCCTTTTTGCAGTTTCTAAAGGCTACCAGCATTCCTTGGCTCATGACTTCTTACCATTTTCAAAACCAGCAAAGCCTGGTTCAGTTTTTCTCACAATGTCATCGCTCTGGTTTTGACTCTTCTTCCTCCCTTTCCTCCATTTAAGGACCCTTGTGACAACGTTGGCTCCACTGGGATAATCCAGGATAATTCCTTTAAGATCATCTGATTAACAAACTTAATTCCACCTATAACCTTACTTCTCCCTTGCCATGTATTATATAACATAATAGAGATTCCAAGGATTAGGATTTGGACATCTTGGGGATAGGAGAATTTATTCTGCCTGCCACACCACACTTTACTGTTTGAAAAGCAACTTTTAATGCTGTAACCATGTTTAAAAGATGTCTAAACATATTTTTAACAAAGTAGTTTCAATAACTTTGACCTTTGAGATATATCCAAGAAAGCTGAGAACTATTTTGGAAATTGGGGTTGTTTCTGACATTCCAGGTTCATTCAGGTTTTTAGGATATTAAATCCTGGTTGATTTTAAATGACCCATTCCACAATTTTCAACCTGACTTGGTGTAAAGATATTTCCTTGCATCAGCATTTCAAATTATAAACATATCTTTCTTCTTAGCAAAGACTCATTTAGCCTCTTAAAGGCACAGTTTCCTCATTTGTAAAATATAAATACCATTATGCAACTACTTCATAGTGTGTGGTGAGGATTTAATGAATTAATGCATACAAAGAACTTAGCCCTGTCCTTTGGACATTGAAGATGTTCAGTATTATGCTAATATAATAACAGCTTTGTTATTTTCCCATTTTTATTATTTATCTGGATGCAAATTATACTGTTTTCCTGCTTAGCCTTTAGGCAAAACTCATTTTGTTTTATTTTTATTTCAAATATAAATTAATAAAAGAGGTGCTGGGCTTCCCTGGTGGCACAGTGGTTGAGAGTCCGCCTGCCGATGCAGGGGACACGGGTTCGTGCCTCGGTCCGGGAAGATCCCACATGCCACGGAGTGGCTAGGCCCGTGAGCCATGGCCGCTGAGCCTGCGCGTCCGGAGCCCATGCTCCGCAGTGGGAGAGGCCACAACAGTGAGAGGCCCACGTACCGCAAAAAAAAAAAAAAAAAAAAAAGAGGTGCTGCTTGTTTTCATCAATCCATGAAATATTTTTTCTATGAATTTAAAAAATAAAGCTTCATGTGTAATTATATTCTTTTATCATTGTCAGTATTTTCAGGCATATATGTCAAGTTAAAAAGCAAGAGAGATACTTCTTAATGAGTTTATCAAAGAAGTTTATAACTGTTGAATATGTTTTGAACCCTCTATTCTTATACTTAAATACAATTAACCTTTACCTTTAACTAAGCTAACTTCTCTGTTAATTAGTGTCTAACTCTAAAGGTGATAAGGAGGTAGCAAGGTTAATTTGCATATTTTAAAATCTAAACAAATCTTGATAGAAATTAATAGATGTATGCGTATAAATCTAAGGTTGTAGTAACTCTTTCGTACCCACATATGTTTTATTAAAATTGTAGGGACATTCTTCTTTTACTTGTTTTTCTTAGTCTTCAAACTTGTGTGTAGACTCCTTATAAATAGTCTCAACTTTATTGTTAGTTATAAATAGGAATATCTTTTTAAGAATTAGGCAGTAACATTTGTATTTTAACATCCATGGGAATGCTATATTGTGTCTGAATTAATAATCTGACACTAAACATTAAACAGTATTTTTTTTCTTATCTCATCCTTTGATACTTCTTAGCATATGAGGTGTTTTGAGGAAAGATGTGGAACATGTAAATTAATTGTCTTTTTTTACCCTTCAATGATAATTAGGGTATTTATTAAATTCCCTGAAGTCATATGACACACATCTAAACTCAAACTAAATTCTCTGCCTCTTGTAGGCTTTATGTATGACATTATGATAATCCAGATTCTATTTTTTTTAAATGACAAAATGAATTTATAAATCAACAGAGACACATGGATTACCATAATTTTATAAAGAAAGAGAAAATTGTTACAGTTGTGGCGCATGGCTTGTTTGACATTCCTTGCAGCTAAACAATTTATCGCCTTTTACACAGACTGTTGTCAGAAGTAGTGAAGGATTGCTGGGAAAACGGCATTTTCTCAATGCTTTGGAGTTTAAACTATTCCCCAAAGACACAGTTCCTTCAGTGAAGCATGTGGCTTTGTTGTCACTTGACCAATAGACTGCACCTTGCATGGGAAAAATTTGTCTCATTCTTTTCACATGTGATGCAAATACTGATTTTTAAATATTTTTAAAATTTTTAAATCACAAATGATTAGTAATAGCTTAGAGAAAAACACATATGCTGTTGAATTATTTCTAATCTTTTATTCTTCACCATATATAAGTTGTACTAAGAGAGTTGCGATATATTTACAAAGGCACTTATTTATTTTTTTTGACTTTATCGTTTTTTAGAATTTTTATTGAAGTTTATTTGATTTACAATGTTGCGTTAGTTTCAGGTGTACAGCAAAGTGAATCAATTATACATATATGTATATCCACTCTTTTCTAGCTTCTTTTCCCATATAGGCCATTAAAGAGTATTGAGTAGATTTTCCTGTGCTATACAGTATGTCCTTATTAGTTATCTTTTTTAATATAGTAGTGTGTGTATGTCAATCACACTCTCCTAATTTATCCCTCCCCCCCCTTCCCCCCTGGTAACCATAAGTTTGTTTTCTACATCTATGACTCTATTTCTGTTTTGTAAATAAGTTCATTGGTACCTTTTTTTTTTGGTTCCATACATAAGTAATATCATATATTTTTCTCTGTCTGACTTACTTCACTCAGTATGACAATCTCTAGGTCCATCCAAGTTGCTGCAAATGGCATTATTTTGTTCTTTTTTATGGCTGAGTAGTATTCCATTGTATATATGTATCACACCTTCTTTATCCACTCCTCTGTCGATGGACATTTAGGTTGCTTCCATGTCTTGGCTATTGTAAATAGTGCTGCAGTGAACATTGGGGTGCATGTATATTTTTGAATTATGGTTTTCTCTGGAAATATGTCTTATTATTTTCACATGTGATGCAAATATTGATTTTAATGATCATGATGCATATGAACAGTTTTGCATTGAAGTAGGAATGGAGTACATAAATAGAAAAGTAGTTCTTCAAGATCATATAGTTAGTTTATGAAGGCCCAAAATCAGAGGAGTCAATAACACATGCTCAGGAAGTCCTATGTTCTTTCAGTTATATAGACTTTCCCCTTAATTTACATAAATTATATATTTCAGTGTTGTATATTGTACAATTTATTTTATTCATAAAATTATATGCAATATATTGCTAAAATTCATCACCCCCAAATCTGACACAGTGATAATGTCTTTATTTAGATTCTGCACTTTGATGATACCCTGATTTAACATGAATATGTTGCATCATGGGAGGGGGAGCACATAAGAAAACATTTTTATCATATATACATTTTATTTTAATATCAAAAGTCATATTCTACTATCTATAATTTTGCCACTGAAATAATCATTTTGTATTTGTTTTTGTTTAATTAAATGATTTGTAAATTAGAGGTGTAATAGTTACATATAGTATATATCTAATATTTTGTCGTGAATTTTTTTTCTTATTCTGGAATCATTTATTTAAAGAACATCTGTAAAGATAATGCAGAGAATTCCCTTAGAGCTGTCACACAGGTTACCCTATTGTTAATAACTTATATAACTATGGTACATTTATCAAAACTAAGAAATCAACACTGCTAAAACGGAACTAATCTATAGACTTTATTCACATTAAACCAGTGTTTCCAAAAATGTTCTTTCTTGGTTTCCAGGATCTAATCCAGGATAACACATTGCATTTAATTGTCATGTTTTTTGCGACCTATGACGATTTCCTATGAACTTGACAATATTGAAGAGTAATGGTCTTCTAGAATGTCCCTCAATTTGGATCTGTCTGATGTCTGTCTCATGATTAGATTATGGATTATGGATTTGAGGGAGAATAACAGAGGGGTTATGGATTTGAGGGAGAATAAAAGAAGGGTGAAATGGCTTTCTTGTCTCATTATATTGGGAGTATATAATATCCTTATGACATCAATGGTAATATTTTCTTTGACCACGTGCTTAAGGTGATATTATGCCAGGTTTCTCCACTGTAAATTTGTTCTTTTTCCCTTTCCATACTCTATTCTTCAGAAGTGAGTATCAAAGTCTGAAAGAAAAATAAATAGATAGATGATAGATAAATTTTAGCAGCTCCATTGGGATATAATTTACATACCATAAAATGTACCCACATAAAATATACAATTTAATGGGTTTTATATCTTCACAGAGTTGTGCAACCATCATCACAATCTAACTTTAGAACATTTTTGTCGCCCCAGAAAAAAAACATATACCCATTAGCAGTCACCCCCAATTGTTCTACTCCATGCTCCTTGTTATAAACAACCATTAATCTACCTTCTGTCCCTATTGATTTGCCTAATCTGAATATTTAATATAAATGAAATTATTTATTTGGGGTCTAACTGTCTTCTTTCACTTAGAATAGTAGTTTCAAGGTTTATCCCTCTGGAGTATGTATATCAGTACCTCAATTCCTGGCTTTTTAATATTATAGTATAAAAACATGACATAAAATACACCATCTTAAGCATTTTAAAATGTACAGTTCCATAGTGTTTTATTGAATAATATCTCATAGTATTGATAACCACAAATTATTTACCCAGTTATCACTTGATGGATATTTGTTTTCTTCCCTACTTTTTGGCTATTATGAATAATGCTGCTATCACCAATTGTGTATAAATTATTTTAACATCTTTATTGGAGTATAATTGCTTTAAAATGGTGTGTTAGTTTCTGCTTTATAAGAAAAAGAACCGGCTAAACAAATACATATATTCCCATATCTCCTCCCTCTTGCATCTCCCTCCTATCCTCCCTATCCCACCCCTCTAGGTGGTCACAACGTACCAAGCTGATTTCCCTGTACTATGTGGCTGCTGCCCACTAGCTATCCATTTTACATTTGACAGTGTATATATGTCCATATCACTCTCTCACGTCATCCCAGCGTACCCTTCCCACTCTCCGTGTCCTCAAGTCCATTCTCTACATCTGTGTCTTTTTTCCTGTCCTGCCCCTAGGTTCTTCAGAACAATTTTTTTTTGAGATTCCATATACATGTGTTAGCATATGGTATTTGTGTTTCTCTTTCTGACTTACTTCACTCTGTATGACAGACTCTAGGTCCATCCACCTCACTACAAATAACTCAATTTTGTTTCTTTTTATGGTTCAGTAATATTCTATTATATATATGTGCCACATCTTCTTTAACCATTCATCTGTCGATGGACACTTAGGTTGCTCCCATGTCCTGGCTATTGTAAATAGAACTGCAATGAACATTGTGGAACATGACTCTTTTTGAAATGTAGATTTCTCAGGGTATATGCCCAGTAGTGGGATTGCTGGGTCATATTATAGTTCTATTTTTAGTTTTTTAGGGAACTTCCATACTGTTCTCCATAGTGGCTGTATCAATTTACCTTCCCACCAACAGGGCAAGAGGGTTTCCTTTTCTCCACACCCACTCCAGCATTTATTGTTTGGTAGATTTTTTGATGATGGCCATTCTGACCAGTGTGAGATGATACCTCATTGTAGTTTTGATTTACATTTCTCTAAAGGTTAGTGATGCTGACCATCCTTTCATGTGTTTGTTGGCAGTCTGTATATCTTCTTTGGAGAAATGTCTATTTAGGTCTTCTGCCCATTTGTGGATTAGATTGTTTGTTTTTTTTCATATTCAGCTGCATGAGCTGCTTGTAAATTTTGGAGATTAATCCTTTTTCAGTTGCTTCATTTCCAAATATATTCTCCCATTCTGAGGGTTCTCTTTTTGTCTTCTTTATGGTTTCCTTTGCTGTACAAAAGTTTTAAGTTTCATTAGGTCCCATTTGTTTATTTTTGTTTTTATTTCCATTTCTCTAGGAGGTGGGCCAAAAAGGATCATGCTGTGCTTTATGCCATAGAGTGTTGTGCCTATGTTTTCTTCTAAGAGTATTATAGTGTCTGACTTTACATTTAGGTCTTTAATCCATTTTGAGCTTATTTTAGTGTATGGCATTAGGGAGTGTTCTAATTTCATTCTTTTACATGAAGCTGTCCTGTTTTCCCAGCAGCCCTTATTGAACAGGTGGTCTTTTCTCCATTGTATATTTTTCCCTCCTTTATCAAACATAAAGTGACCATATGTGTATGGGTTTATCTCTGGGTTTTCTCTCCTGTTGCATTGATCTATATTTCTGTTTTTCTGCCAGTACCATACTGTTTTGATTACTATAGCTTTGTAGTATAGTCTGAACTCAGGGAGCCTAATTCCTCCAGCTCCATTTTTCTTTTTCAAGATTGCTTTGGCTATTTGGGGTCTTTTGTTCTTCCATACAAATTGTGAAATTTTTGGTTCTAGTTCTGTGAAAAATGCCATTGGTAGTTTGATGGGGATTGCATTGAATCTGTAGATTGCTTTGGATGGTATAGTCATTTTCAAAATGTTGATTTTTCTAATCCAAGAACATGGTGTATCTCTCCATCTGTTGGTATCATCTTTAATTTCTTTCATCAGTGTCTTATAGTTTTCTGCATGCAGGTCTTTTGTCGCCTTAGGTAGGTTTATTCCTAGGTAATTGTTTCTTTTTGTAGCAGTGGTAAATGGGAGTGTTTCCTTAATTTCTCTTTCAGATTTTTCATCATTCGTGTATAGGAATGCAAAAGATTTCTGTGCATTAATTTTGTATCCTGCAACTTTACCAAATTCATTGATTAGCTCTCGTAGTTTTCTGGTAGCATATCTAGGATTCTCTATGTATAGTATCATGTCATCTGCAAACAGTGAGAGATTTACTTCTTCTCTTCTGATCTGGATTCCATTTATTTCTTTTTCTTCTTTGATTGCTGTGGCTAAAACTTCCAAAACTATGTTGAATAATAGTGGTGAGAGTGGACAATCTGTCTTTTTCCTAATCTTAGAGGAAACAGTTTCAGTTTTTCACCACTGAGAGTGATGTGGGCTGTGAGTTTGTCATATATAGCCTTCATTATGTTGAGGTAAGTTCCCTCCATGCCTACTTTCTGGAGGTTTTTATCATAAATATGTGATGAATTTTGTCAAAAGTTTTTCTGCATCTATTGAGATGATCATATGGATTTTCTCCTTCAATTTGTTAATATGGTGTATCACATTGATAGATTTGCATATATTGAAGAATCCTTGGATTCCTGGGATAAACCCCACTTGATCATGTTGTATAATCCTTTTAATGTGCCGTTGGATTCTGATTACTGGTATTTTGTTGAGGATTTTTGCATCTAGGTTCATCGGTGATATTGGCCTGTAGTTTCCTTTCTTTGTGACATATGTGGTGTGGGTATCAGTGTGATGCTGGTCTTGTAGAATGAGTTTGGGAGTGTTCCTCCCTCTGCTATATTTTGGAAGAATTTGAGAAGGATAGGTGTTAGTTCTTCTCTAAATGTTTGATAGAACTCGCTTGTGAAGCCATCTTGTCCTGGGTTTTTTTTTTTTGTTGGAAGATTTTTAATCTCAGTCTCAATTTCAGTGCTTGTGATTGGTCTGTTTATATTTTCTGTTTCTTCCTTGTTCAGTCTCAGAACGTTGTGGTTTTCTAAGAATTTGTCCACTTCTTCCAGGTTGTCCATTTTACTGGCATGTAGTTGCTTGTAGTAATCTCTCATGATCCTTTGTATTTCTGCATTGTCAGTTGTTACTTCTCCTTTTTCATTTCTAATTCTATTGACTTGAGTCTTCTCCCATTTTTTCTTGATAAGTATGGCTAATGGTTTATCAATTTTGTGTATCATCTCAAAGAACAAGCTTTTAGTTATATTGATCTTTGCTATCGTTTCCTTCATTTGTTTTTCATTAATTTCTGATCTGATCTTTATGATTTCTTTCCTTCTTCTAAGTTTGGGTTTTTTTTTGTTCTTTTTTCTCTAATTGCTTTAGGTGTAAGGTTAGGTTGCTTATCGAAATGTTTCTTGTTTCTTGAAGTAAGATTGTATTGTTATTTACTTCCCTCCTAGAACTGCTTTTGCTGCATCCCAAACGTTTTGGGTCATTGTGTTTTCATTGTCATTTGTTTTTCGGTATTTTTTGATTTCCTCTTTGATTTCTTCAGTGGTCTCTTGGTTATTTCAGAGTGTATTGTTTGAGTCCGTGTGTTTTTATTCTTTACAGTTTTTTTCCTGTGATTGATATCGAGTCTCATAGCACTGTAGTCAGAAAAGATACTTGAAACAATTTCAATTTTCTTAAATTTACCAAAGCTTGATTTGTGACCAAATATATGATCTATCCTGGAGAATGTTCCATGAGCACTTGAGAAGAAAGTGTATTCTGTTGTTTTTGGATGGAATGTCCTATAAATATCAATGAAGACCATGTTGTTTAATGTATCATTTAAAGCTTGTGTTTCCTTATTTATTTTCATTTTGGATGAAATATCCATTGGTGAATGTGGGATGTTAAAGTCCCCTACTATTCTGTTACTGTTGATTTCCTCTTTTATGGCTGTTAGCATTTGCCTTATGTATTGAGGTACTACTATGTTGGATGTATAAATATTTACAATTGTTATACCTTCTTCTTGGATTTATCCCTTGATCATTATGTAGTGTCATTCTTTGCCTCTTGTAATAGTTTTATTTTAAAGTCTTTTTTGACTGATATGAGAATTGCTACTCCAGCTTTCTTCTGATTTCCTTTTGATTGGAATATCATTTTTCATCCCCTCACTTTCAGTCTGTATGTGTCCTTAGGTCTGAAGTGGCTCTCTGGTAGACAGCATATATATGGGTCTTGTTTTTGTATCCATCCAGCCTGTCTATGTCTTTCAGTTGGAGCATTAATCCACTTACATTTAAGGTATTTATCATTATGTATGCTCCTATTACCATTTTCTTAATTGTTTTGGGTTTGTTATTGTAGGTCTTTTCCTTCTCTTGTGTTTCCTGCCTAGAGAAGTTCCTTTAGCATTTGTTGTAAAGCTGGCTTGGTGGTCCTGAATTCCCTTACCTGTTACTTGTCTGTAAAGGTTTTAATTTCTCTGTCGAATCTGAATGAGATCCTTGTTGGTTTGAGTAACCTTAGTTGTAGATTTTTAACTTTCATCACTTTAAATATATTCTGCCACTCCCTTCTGGCTTGCCTAGTTTCTGCTGAAAGATTAGCTGTTATCCTTATGAGGATTCCCTTGTATATTATTTGTTGTTTTTCCCTTGCTGCTTTTAATATTTTTTCTTTGCCTTTAATTTTTGATAGTTTGTTTAATATGTGTCTCAGTGTGTTTCTCCCTGGATTTATCCTGTATGGGGATATCCTGTATCCTGTACTTGACTGACTATTTCCTTTTCCATATTACCATATTTTTCAACTATAATCTCTTCATATATTTTCTCAGTTCCTTTCTTTTCCTTTTCATCTTCCAGAACCCCTATAATTCTAGTATTGTTGCATTTACTATTGTCCCAGAGGTCTCTGAGACTGTCCTCAATTCTTTTCATTCTTTTTTCTTTAGTCTGCTCTGTGGTAGTTATTTCCACTAGTTTATCTTCCAGGTCACTTATCCGTTTTTTCTGCCTCAGTTATTCTGCTATTCTTTCTAGATAATTTTTAATTTCATTTACTGTGTTGTTCATCATTGTTTGTTTGCTCTTTATTTCTTCTAGGTCCTTGTTAAGGGTTTTTGTATTCTCTCCATTCTATATCCATGATTTTGTATCATCTTTGCTATCATTACTCTGAATGCTTTTTCAGGTAGACTGCCTATTTCCTCTTAATTTGTTTGGTCTGGTGGGCTTTTACCTTGCTCCTTCATCTGCTGTGTGTTTCTCTATGTTCTCATTTTGCTTAACTTACTGGGTTTGGGGTCTTATTTTCACCAGCTGCAGGTTTGTAGTTCCCATTGTTTATGGCATCTGCCCCCAGTAGCTAAGGTTGGTTCAGTGGGTTGTGTAGGCGTTCTGGTGGAGGGTACTGGTGTTTGTGTTCTGGTTGCTGAGGCTGGATATTGTCTTTCTGGTGGTCAGGACCATGTCCAGTGGTGTGTTTTGGGATGTCTGTGACCTTTTTATGATTTTAGGCAGTCTCTCTTCTAATGGGTGTGGTTGTGTTCCTGTCTTGTTAGCTGTTTGACATATGGTGTCCAGCACTGTAGCTTGGTTGTCTTTGAATGGAGCTGTGTCTTACCATTGAGATGGGGATCTCTGAGAGGACTTTTGCCATTTGATATTACATAGGGATGTGAGGTCTCTGGAGGATGAATGTCCTGAACTTGGCTCTTCCACCTCAGAGGCATAGGCCTGAAACCCAGCCAGAGCATCAAGACCCTGTCAGCCACACGGCTCAGAAGAAAAAAGAGAAATAAAGAAAGGAAGAAAGAAAAAAACATAAAGTTATTAAAATAAAAAAGAAAAATAGGAAGAAAAGAAAGAAAGAAAAAAGAAGAGAGCAACCCAACCAAAACAAATCCACCAACGATAACAAGCACTAAAAACTATACTTAAAAAAAAAAAAAAGACAGACAGAACCCTAGGACAAGTGGCAAAAGCAAAGCTCTACAGACAAAATCACACAAAGAAGCCTACACATACACACTCACAGAAAGAGAAAAAGGAAAAAAAAAATCTATATATCTATATATAAAAGAGAGCAACCAAATCAATAAACATATCCACCAATGATAATATACTCTAAATAAGATAAACATAAAACCAGAAACGAATTAGATGTAAAAAGCAAACCTCAAATCTACAGTTGCTCCCATAGTCCACTGCCTCAATTTTCAGATAATTTGTTGGCTATTCAGGTATTCCAGAGATGCAGGGTACATCCAGTTGATTGGTGAGATTGAATCCACTGCTCCTGAGGCTGCTGTGAGAGATTTCCCTTTCTCTTCTTTGTTCACACAGCTCCTGGGATTCAGCTTTGGATTTGTCCCCACCTCTACATGTAGGTCACCAGAGGACATCTGTTCTTCGCTCAGACACGACTGGGTTAAAGGAGCAGCTGATTAGGGGGCTCTGGCTCACTCAGGCCTGGGGAGAGCAGGGTACGGAATGCAGGGTGAGCCTGTGGAGGCAGAGGCCTGTGTTATGTTGTAACCACCTGAGGCGTGCTGTGTGTTCTCCCAGGGAAGTTTTCCCTGGATCACAGGACCTGGCTTGGTGGGCTGCACATGTCCCCAGTGTGTGTGTGTGTGTGTGTGTGGATAGTGACCTGTGCTTGTACACAGGCTTTTGGTGGCTGCAGCAGCAGCCTTAGCATTTCATGCCCATCTCTGGGGTCCATTCTGATAGCCACAGCTTGTGCCCCTCTCTGGAGCTCATTTAGGTGGTACTCTGAATCCCCTCTCCTCACACACCCTGAAACAATGGTCTCTTGCCTTTAGGCAGTTCCGGACTTTTTCCTGGACTCCCTCCTGGCTAGCTGTGGCACACTAGCCCCCTTCAGGCTGTGTTCACACAGCCAACCCCAGTCCTCTCCCTGGGATCTGACCTCTGAAACCTGAGCCTCAGCTCCCAGACCCCACCCCTCCTGGCAGGTGAGCAGACAAGCCTCTCAGGCTGGTGAGTACTGGTCAGCACCGATCCTCTGTGCAGGAATCTCCCTGCTTTGCCCTCTGCACCCCTGTTGCTGTGCTCTCCTTCTTGGCACTGAAGTTTCCCCCACCCTCACCAGCCCTGTCTCCTCCAGTGAAGGGGCTTTCTAGTGTGTGGAAACTTTTCCTCCTTCACAGCTCCCTCCCCAAGGTGCAGGTCCTGTCCCTATTCTTTTGTCTTTTCTTTTTTATTTTGCCTTATCCATGTACGTGGGGAGTTTCTTGCCTTTTGGAAGGTCTGAGGTCTTCTACCAGCATTCAGTATGTGTTCTGTAGGAGTTGTTCCACAGGTACATGTATTTCTGATGTACTTGTAGGGAGGAAGGTGATCTCCACGTCTTACTCCTCTGCCATCTTGAAGGTTTCCCTGCTGTATATACATTTTTGTGTAGACATATATTTTTAATTTTCTTTGGTATATACCTAGGGTTGGAATTACTGGGTTATATGATAACTTTATTTTTAACTTTTTGAGGAATGGCCAAACTGTTTTCCAAAGCATTATTTTATATTCCCATCAGCACTGCATGAAGTTCTCAGTTGCTCCACATCTTCCCCAAGACTTGTTATTATCTTTTTTATTATAGCCATTATAATGGGTATAAAGTGATATTTCCTGATTTTGATTTGTATTTTCCTAAGACTAATAATACTGAACATCTTTAACGTGCTTATTGACCACTTGTATATTTTCTTGGCAAAATGTCTACTCAAACACTTTGCCCATTTTTAATTGGGCTGTTTGTCTTTTTATTGTTGAGCTGTAAGTTACCTATATGTTCTGAATACATTCCTTTATCAAATATGTGATTTGCAAATATTTTCTCCCAGTATTTAGCTTAATTTTTCATCCTTTTGACAGTTTTTCTCAAAGACAAAGTTTTTTTATTTTGATGAAATCCAATTTTGTCTCTGTTGTTTGTACTTTTGATGGCATATCTAAGCAACCATTGCCAAATCCAAGATTGCATTTGCTGCAATGTTTCCTTTTAAGAGATATATAGGTTTAGATTCTATACAATATTTAAGTTTATAATGTACTTAGAGTTAATTTTGTGCATGGTTTGAGTTAGGGGTCCTTTTGCATCCTTTTCCATGTGATTACAGGGCAGAATTTGTTAAAAAGACTATTCGTTCTCCCATTAAATTGTATTGATGTAACATTATACTTTAAAATGTATTAATAGATTAAATCTCTCTAAAATTTCCTGAATTCTATCACAATTTTGTTATTGGTCTGTTGTACTATTTTGAGGATTACAATATTGGACTTGAATGGCAAATGAGTTGGAAAAAGATGTGAAAATATAGACATGAATAAGAGGGGGCCTTGGTCTAAAAATAATCAGGACTGAACAATTATCTTACCTGGTACCGTGTGTAGTTATAAATGATAGGACACTAATTTTCAGTGAGATATCCATCTGGTAATCTGCAGTGACATTAAGAGAAATGGAATGCAACCCATCACCTAGACATCCTCAAAATCAGGAATTATATTCATTTCCTTTCACTCTGTTCTTTACTTTCTAACTAGAACTTGGTAACATATTCCAACTTTCTATACAGTACTACAATACCTAACATTTTTTAACTCCTTCTGTGTTCTGGTACTTTGCTATATGATTTGCATAATTCCATGTTCTAAATCCATGAATATAATATTTTTAAAGGGTGAGGTAGTAGATACAGAGCAGTTAACAGAGAACTATATAATATTATCTATTAATTTCCACTGTATCAATCCTATATTAATAATAAAAATACTACAAATCTTACTTTTTGTCATTTGAACAAGTCGCTTAATTTCTCTGTGCATCCAGACTTTAAGTAGCAGTCTCACAGTTTAAACCCAGTCAACGTTATTATGAATCCCCTTCGCATTCTATTATACCCTCTCCAAAAGGCACAATAAATGATACAGAGAATGTAAATAATGTAATAATTTGCAATGCCATTTTCTAAAACAAAACAAAATGGGTGAATGGTTTTAAAATTATTTCACATAATTTTAATCATTTTTAAATGAAGACCTGCTGGGTTCCATTTCATATCACACAGGATAAGAGGTACCTTTGAATAAATAGTTATGTATATGCAATGTTACAAATATGTTTCATACTGGCATTTTATGATTGTCTATAGCTTAAGAAACAACAGACTGTGCTATTTTTATTATTTCTATTTTATGGTTTTCTCTAAATCATGTGCAAAGTATCTATGGAAATTCTGAGTCAGAGTTGGAAGGGTGGATTAGATGACTGTACACTACATGAAGCCATATCACAAGAGGGTGTTAACTTGGAATATGTTTCGAGCTTAAAGTAGCACCACAGTTCTTTGGCCATATAATGAGATTATCTGAAAGAAGTATCTTCCAGGAACTGCAATTGGTATCTATAGGTGGGTGGATAGAGGTAAGGGAAGGTGTGAAGACATATGGTAGGGAACCTGGTACAGTTAGAAGTACTTCCTTTTTTGTCATCAGAAGTTATCCCTAACATTAAAATTTACATTTAGTGGTTTTAGAAATGAATGTGTTAGTGATTGCATGAGAACCTCACCTACAGATAGATGATTTAGAAGATGATTCGGAATTGTTTACAAGTTAAATGCTACACACATTTTATAGCAGCATATTTTCCACAAGAATTTATCACAAAATATTTAGATACTTCCATTCTATTTTATCAGACTGTGATTCGATACATATTTATGCACATATGTTTATTAATTTCATTCTGTTTTCCCTCAGTAACAAGAACTTTAAACACTATCCTTTGAAAATCTTAATATTTATTTTGAAATTTGCCTTAGGTGGAGAAATAGAGCTTTTAGCTTAAGAGATTTTCATTCCACATAATGTTAATTTCATTTAGTGTTTAGAAGAAAATGAAGTTTTCTCCATAACTTTATTGTTGTTTATTTTATTTTTTCAGAGTGAAACGAAGTCTCAGAATGTCACTTAGAGTGCCTGAATGAGCCTAACAAGCAATAGCTTCTCTTTGCTTATTGGGAAAATAATCTCTTGTTTACTGAGTATGCAGTCCTTGATAATGTCTCTTTTCAGTTACAGTCAGGTATATGTCATGATCCATTTAAAAATCATTCCATTTTTATGTAAGGTCTGTTAGGGAAATTGACACTTAGACATTTTCATGAAATTGGTCTGCATTGCTTTGTCTAGCTCACTATTCTTGTAAAAAGTCAATAGATATGATTACAAGGAAACTTGTAATTGATTGGAAATTCAAACTCCTCCTTGTAACATTCTTTGCCCTGTGTGCATATAAGCACCAGTTAAGTTTAAATTCCTAACCTCAGAAAGAACAAGCTTATCTTTTATTTTATTCTTTCACAATCCACTCCATAAGAGAAATGGTTTTTTTATAGATAGTTGATTTAAACACTTAAGCAATATTTTGCATTTGATGTATTGCCTAGAAATCGAAGTCTCTATTCCAGTGTGAGGTTATTTCTGATTTTATATCATTTCTGCCAGAGAATGTGAACTACTGAGAAAGCAGTGACATAGCAGTGTAATATGTAATGTTTCCCTCCTGAGCATTACTACTTAACTTCAGGAAGGAGCAATGTTCAGTAGAAAGAAGACTAAAGTAGACTTCAGAGATCATAGCTATGTGCAAAATTAAGAAAACACTTGAATTAACATTCAAGTGATGAATGATAAACTGGTTTTTATACTTCTAAAAAGCAATGTGAAGCCACAAAGCACCATTAAGATATAAGGGTTTAGGGATGATTGCTTTAAAAGTATTAATTATTTGTTAGACAATTTTCTACTGTACCCAGGTACCAAAAGGTACCTTGATATTTGTATCTGTTTTGTTTGTTTTGTTTTATTTCTTTCCCATGCTCTGCATGGTGATAATCAGTTTTTCTTAAGATGAGAAATACTGGATCTTTGGAGATAACCTATTTTGGGGAATACTGGATCTTTGGAGATAACCTATTTTGGGGAGTGTTTAAATTATTATTATAATAGTAAACATCATAAAGATTGTATTTGGAGCACTCTTTCATTGGTCATATGACTAAAACTGTTAAGAATATTGAAAAAGATAATGACATAAACATATAGCAGTGCACTTACCCCAGAAAAATTAGTGATTAATGATAATGACATAGGAAAAGATCAGGAAGACTTCACTTATGTCAAACATGCTCATATTTTTTCACATCTCATAAGAAACACATTTACAGTGAAGAACAATTATGCATTTAATAATAAGAAAAGGGTTAATAAAGTAACACAATGACACATTTAGTATATTTAAATATAAATTTTCTCTCCAAAGGTAATAAAATATGAAGTTATTTTAAGCCCTGAAGGAATGAGTTAATTTATTATTATTAATAATCCATAAAGTTTCAATTACTTGTGATAATAAAGTTAATATTATATTCCTCTAAAATGTAAACTTGCATAATAGTGGAAAGATTGATGAAATGGTAAGTAATGTTAAAGTTAGAAGAAACATTTATTTATTTATTTATTAATATCTTTACTGGAGTATAATTGCTTTACAGTGTTGTGTTACTTTCTGCTGTATAACAAAGTGAATCAGCTATATGTATACATATATCCCATATCCCCTCACTCTTGCTTCTCCCTCCTTCCTGTCCTGCCCCTAGGTTAGAAGTAACATTTATTATGAGAGAAGAAAGTCTTGTTGGAGTTCTCAAAACTCATTTTTTTCTGTCAACAGAACAAAAATTGAAAATACATAAAAATCTTTATCCCATTAAATGTAGAGCTGAAAGCATTTTCAGGCTGCCTATTGAATTAGCAAGCAAAAAATTGAGTATTTGAGTGATACAATCCTGCCAAAGAATCAGCCAAGAGGATTTGGGTAGCTTTATTAAAACTGGGTTGGATGGAGAGGCTGAGTGCTAATTCTTTTTTTTTAATTTATTTATTTTTTTAAACATCTTTATTGGGGTATAACTGCTTTACAATTGTCTGTTAGTTTTCGCTTTATAACAAAGTGAATCAGTTATACATATACATATGTTCCCATATCTCTTCCCTCTTGCATCTCCCTCTCTCGCACCCTCCCTATCCCACCCCTCTAGGTGGTCACAAAGCACCGAGCTGACCTCCCTGTGCTATGCGGCTGCTTCCCACTAGCTATCTATTTTATGTTTGGTAGTGTATATATCTCCATGCTACTCTCGCGCTTTGTCACAGCTTACCCTTCCCCATCCCCATATCCTCAAGTCCGTTCTCTAGTAGGTCTGTGTCTTTATTCCTGTCTTACCCCTGGGTTCTTCATGATATTTTTTTTTCATAAATTACATATATATGTGTTAGCATATGGTATTTGTCTTTCTCTTTCTGACGTACTTCACTCTGTATGACACACTCTAGGTCTATCCACCTCATTACAAATAGCTCAATTTCGTTTCTTTTTATGGCTGAGTAATATTCCATTATATATATGTGCCACATCTTCTTTATACATTCATCTGATGATGGGCACTTAGGTTGTTTCCATCTCTGGGCTATTGTAAATAGAGCTGCAATGAACATTTTCATACATGACTCTTTTTGAATTATGGTTTTCCCAGGGTATACGCCCAGGACTGGTATTGCTGGGTCATATGGTAGTTCTATTTGTAGTTTTTTAAGGAAACTCCATACTGTTCGCCATAGTGGCTGTACCAATTCACATTCCCACCAGCAGTGCAAGAGTGTTCCCTTTTCTCCACACCCTCTCCAGCATTTATTGTTTCTAGATTTTTTGATGATGGTCATTCTGACTGGTGTGAGATGATTTGCATACCTCTAATGATTAATAATGTTGAGCATTCTTTCATGTGTTTGTTGGCAGTCTGTATATCTTCTTTGGAGAAATGTCTATTTAGGTCTTCTGACCATTTTTGGATTGGGTTGTTTGTTTTTTTGTTATTGAGCTGCATGAGCTGCTTGTATATTTTGGAGACTAATACTTTGTCAGTTGCTTCATTTGCAAATATTTTCTCCCATTCTGAGGGTTGTCTTTTGGTCTTGTTTATGGTTTCCTTTGCTGTGCAAAAGCTGTGAAGTTTCATTAGGTCCCATTTGTTTATTTTTGTTTTTATTTCCATTTCTCTAGGAGGTGGGTCAAAAAGTATCTTGCTGCGATTTATGTCATAGAGTGTTCTGCCTATGTTTTCCTCTAAGAGTTTGATAGTTTCTGGCCTTATATTTAGGTCTTTAATCCATTTTGAGCTTATTTTTGTGAATGGTGTTAGGGAGTGATCTAATCTCATACTTTTACATGTAGCTGTCCAGCTTTCCCAGCACCACTTATTGAAGAGGCTGTCCTTTCTCCACTGTAGAGTCCTGCCTCCTTTATCAAAGATAAGGTGACCATATGTGCATGGGTTTATCTCTGGGCTTTCTATCTTGTTCCATTGATCTATCTTTCTGTTTTTGTGCCAGTACCATACTGTCTTGATTATTGTAGCTTTGTAGTATAGTCTGAAGTCAGGGAGTCTGATTCCTCCAGCTCCGTTTTTCATTCTCAAGATTGCTTTGGCTATTCGGGGTCTTTCGTGTTTCCATACAAATTGTGAATATTTTACTTCTAGTTCTGTGAAAAATGCCAGATGTAGTTTGATAAGGATTGCATCAAATCTGTAGATTGCTTTGGGTAGTAGAGTCATTTTCACAATGTTGATTCTTCCATCCAAGAACATGGTATATCTCTCCATGTATTTGTATCATCTTTAATTTCTTTCATCAGTGACTTATAATTTTCTGCATACAGGTCTTTTGTCTCTTTAGGTAGGTTTATTCCTAGATATTTTATTCTTTGGCTTGCAATGGTAAATGGGAGTGTTTTCTTAATTTCACTTTCAGATGTTTCATCATTAGTGTATAGGAACGCCAGAGATTTCTGTGCATTAATTTTGTATCCTGCTACTTTACCAAATTCATTGATTAGCTCTGGTAGTTTTCTGGTAGCATCTTTAGGATTCTCTATGTATAGCATCCTGTCATCTGCAAACAGTGACAGCTTTACTTCTTCTTTTCCGATTTGGATTCCTTTTATTTCCTTTCCTTCTCTGATTGCTGTGGCTAAAACTTCCAAAACTATGTTGAATAAGAGTGGTGAGAGTGGGCAACCTTGTCTTGTTCCTTATCTTAGTGGAAATGCTTTCAGTTTTTCACCATTGAGGATGATGTTGGCTGTGGGTTTGTCATATATGGCCTTTATTATGTTGAGGAAAGTTCCCTCTATGCCTACTTTCTGCAGTGTTTTTATCATAAATTGGTGTTGAATTTTGCCAAAAGCTTTTACTGCATCTATTGAGATGATCATATGTGTTTTCTCCTTCAATTTGTTAATATGGTTTATCACATTGATTGATCTGCGTATATTGAAGAATCCTTGCACTCCTGGAATAAACCCCACTTGATCATGGTGTATGATCCTTTTAATGTGCTGTTGGATTCTGTTTGCTAGTATTTTGTTGAGGATTTTTGCATCTATGTTCATCAGTGATATTGGCCTGTAGTTTTCTTTCTTGGTGACATCCTTGTCTGGTTTTGGTATCAGGGTGATGGTGGCCTCGTAGAATGAATTTGGGAGTGTTACTCCCTCTGCTATATTTTGGAAGAGTTTGAGAAGGATAGGTGTTAACTCTTTTCTAAATGTTTGATAGAATTCGCCTGTGAAGCCATCTGGTCCTGGGCTTTTGTTTGTTGGAAGATTTTTAATCACAGTTTCAATTTCAGTGCTTGTGATTGGTCTGTTCATATTTTCTATTTTTTCCTGATTCAGTCTTGGCAGCTGTGCATTTCTAAGAATTTGTCGATTTCTTCCAGGTTGTCCATTTTATTGGCATAGAGTTGCTTGTCGTAATCTCTCATGATCTTTTGTATTTCCGCAGTGTCAGTTGTTACTTCTCCTTTTTCATTTCTAATTCTATTGATTTGAGCCTTCTCCCTTTTTTTCTTTATGAGTCTGGCTAATGGTTCATCAATTTTGTTTATCTTCTCAAAGAGCCAACTTTAAGTGTTATTGATCTTTTCTATTTTTTCCTTCATTTCTTTTTCATTTATTTCTGATCTGATTTTTATGATTTCTTTCCTTCTGCTAACTTTGAGGTTTTTTGTTCTTCTTTCTCTAATTTCTTTAGGTGCAAGGTTAGGTTGTTTATTCTAGATGTTTCCTGTTTCTTAAGGTGGGCTTGTATTGCTATAAACTTCCCTCTTAGAACTCCTTTTGCTGCATCCCATTGATTTTGGGTCGTCGTGTCTCCATTGTCATTTTTTTCTAGGTAATTTTTTATTTCCACTTTGATTTCTTCAGTGATCACTTCGTTATTAAGTAGTGTATTGTTTAACCTCCATATGTTTGTATTTTTTACAGATCTCTTCCTGTAATTGATATGTAGTCTCATAATGTTGTGGTCGAAAAAGATACTTGATACAATTTAAATTTTCTTAAGTTTACCAAGGCTTGATTTGTAACCCAAGATATGATCTATCCTGGAGAATGCTCCATGAACACTTGAGAAAAATGTATATTCTGTTGTTTGTGGATGGAGTGGCCTATAAATATCTATTAAGTCCATCTTGTTTAATGTATCATTTAAAGCTTGTGTTTCCTTATTTATTTTCATTTTGGATGGTCTGTCCATGGGTGAAAGTGGGGTGTTTAAGTCCCCTACTATGAATGTGTTACTGTCGATTTCCCCTTTTATGGCTGTTAGTGTTTGCCTTATGTATTGAGGTGCTCCTATGTTGGGTGCATAAATATTTACAATTGTTATATCTTCTTCTTGGATCAATCCCTTGATCATTATGTAGTGTCCTTCTTTGTCTCTTCTTATAGTCTTTATTTTAAAGTCTATTT
Organism: Pseudorca crassidens; assembly: GCF_039906515.1. Classification (NCBI taxonomy): domain Eukaryota; kingdom Metazoa; phylum Chordata; class Mammalia; order Artiodactyla; family Delphinidae; genus Pseudorca; species Pseudorca crassidens. The sequence continues at coordinate 53,383,328 of NC_090317.1, read as the reverse complement.
GGTCTGATATAAGAATTGCTGCTCCAGATTTCTTTTGGTTTCCATTTGTATAGAATAACTTTTTCCATCCCCTTTCAGTTTGTATGTGTCTCTAGGTCTGAAGTGGGTCTCTTGTAGACAGCATATATATGGGTCTTGTTTTTACATTCATTCTGCCAATCTGTGTCCTTTGGTGGGAGCATTTAGTCCATTTACATTTAAGGTAATTATCGATATGTATATTCCTATTCCCGTTTTCTTAATTGTTTTGGGTTTGTTTATGTAGGTATTTTCCTCTTCTTGTGTTTCTTGCCTAGAGAAGTTCCTTTAGCATTTGTTGTAAAGCTGGTTTGGTGGTCCTGAACTCTCTCTGCTTTTGCTTGTCTGTAAAGGTTTTAATTTCTCCATCAAATGTGAATGAGATCCTTGTTGGGTACAGTAATCTTGGTTGCAGGTTTTTCTCCTTTATCACTTTAAATATGTCCTGCCAGTCCCTTCTGGCTTGCAGAGTTTCTGCTGAAAGATCAGCTGTTAACCTTATGGGGATTCCCTTGTGTGTTATCCGTTGTTTTTCCCTTGCTGATTTTAATATGCTTTCTGTGTATTTAATTTTTGACTGTTTGACTAATATGTCTCTTGGCGTATTTCTCCTTGGATTTATCCTATATGGGACTCTCTGTGCTTACTGGACTTGATTAACATTTCCTTTGCCATATTAGGGAAGTTTTCAACTATAATCTCTTCAAATATTTTCTCAGTCCCTTTCTTTTTCTCTTCTTCTTCTGGAACCCCTATAATTCGAATGTTGCTGTGTTTAATGTTGTCCCAGATCTCTCTGAGACTCTCCTAAGTTCTTTTCATTCTTTTTTCTTTATTCTGCTCTGCAATAGTCATTTCCACTATTTTATCTTCCAGGTCACTTATCCGTTCTTCTGCCTCACTTGTTCTGCTATTGATCCAATCTAGAGTATTTTTCATTTCATTTGTTGTGTTGTTCATCATTGTTTGTTTCATCTTTAGTTCTTCTAGGTCCTTGTTAAATGTTTCTTGCATTTTCTCCATTCTATTTCCAAGATTTTGTATCATCTTTACTATCATTATTCTGAATTCTTTTTCAGGTAGACTGCCTATCTCCTCTTCATTTGTTAGGTCTGGTGGGTTTTTATCTTGCTCCTTCATCTGCTGTCTGTTTTTCTGTCTTTTCATTTTTCTTATCTTACTGTGTTTGTGGTCTCCTTTTTGCAGGCTGCAGGTTCGTATTCCCGTTGTTTTTGGTGTCTGTCCCAAGTGGCTAGGGTTGGTTCGGTGGGTTGTGTAGGCTTCCTGGTGGAATGGACTAATGCTTGTGTACTGGTGGATGAGGCTGGATCTTGTCTCTCTGCTGGGTAGGTCCACATCTGGTGGTGTGTTTTGGTGTGTCTGTGAACTTATTATGATATTAGGCAGACTCTCTGCTAATGGGTGGGGTTGTATTCCTGTTTTGCTAGTTGTTTGGCATAGGGTGTCCAGCACTGTATCTTGCTGGTCGTTGAGTGAAGCTGGGTGCTGGTGTTGAGATGGAGATCTCTGGGACTTTTTCACCATTTGATATTATGTGGAGCTGGGAGGTCTCTTGTTGACCCGTGTCCTGAAGTTGGCTCTCCCACCTCAGAGGCACAGCACTGACTCCTCGCTGCAGCACTAAGAGCCTTTATCCACACGGCTCAGAATAAAAGGGAGAAAAATAGAGAGGAATAATTAGTAGAATTGGGAAGAAAGAAAGAAAGAAAGAACAAAAGAAGGAAAGAAGGAATGAAGGAAAGAAAGAAAGAAAGTAGGGAGGGAAGGATGGTGTGAGGAAGGAAGGAAGGAAGGATGGTAAGAGGGAAGGAAGGAAAAAAGAAAGAAAGAAAGAAGATAAATTAAAATAAACTAAAGTAAAATATAATAAAATTATCAAATTAAAAAATAATTATTAAGAAAGAAAATTTTTAAACAAACAAACAAACAAAATAATGGACGGATAGAACCTTAGGACAAATGGTGGACGCAAAGCTATACAGACAAGATCTGACACAGAAGCATACACATACGCACTCACAAAAAGAAGAAAAGGGGAAGAAAATCACAAATCTTGCTCTCAAAGTCCACCTCCTCAATTTGGGATGATTCGTTGTCTAAAGGAGGGAAGGAAGGAAAGAAAGGAAGGAAGGAAGGAAGGAAGGAAGGAAGGAAGGAAGGAAGGAAGGAAGAAAGAAAGAAGAAAGAAAGAAAGAAAGAAAGAAAGAAAGAAAGAAAGAAAGAAAGAAAGAAAGAAAGAAAGAAGGAAGAAGGAAGGAAGGAAGGAAGAAAGGAAGGAAGAAAGGGAGGAAGGAAGGGAGGAAGGAAAGAAAGAAAGAAAGAAGATAAAGTAAATTAAAAAAAAACGGACGGATAGAACCCTAGGACAAACGGTGGAAGCAAAGCTATACAGACAAAATCTCACACAGAGGCATACACATACACACTCACAAAAAGAGGAAAAGGGGAAAAAATAATAAATCTTGCTCTCAAAGTCCACCTCCTCAATTTGGGATGATTTGTTTTCTATTCATGTATTCCACAGATGCAGGGTACATCAAGTTGATTGTGGATCTTTAATCCTCTGCTTCTGATGCTGCTGGGAGAGATTTCCCTTTCTCTTCTTTGTTCTCACAGCTCCCAGGGGCTCAGCGATGGATTTGGCCCTGCCTCTGCATGTAGGTCGCCGGAGGGCGTCTGTTTTTCACTCAGACAGGACGGGGTTAAAGGAGCCGCTGATTCGGGGGCTGTGGCTCACTCAGGCCGGGGGGTGGCATGGAGTGCAGGGCGAGCCTGCGGCGGCAGAGGCCCACATGACGTTGCACCAGCCTGAGGCTCGCAGTGCATTCTCCCGGGGAAGCTGTCCCTGGATCCCGGCACCCTGGCAGTGGCAGGCTGCACAGGCTCCCCAGAAGGGAGTTGTGGATAATGACCCGTGCTCGCACACAGGTTCTTTGTGGCAGCAGCAGCAGCCTTAGCGTCTCATGCCCGTCTCTGGGGTCTGCACTTTTAGCTGCATCTCCCGCCGGTCTCTGGAGCTCCTTTAAGCAGCACTCTTAATCCCCTCTCCTCGTGCACCAGGAAACAAAGAGGGAAGAACATGTCTGTTGCCTCTTCGGCAGCTCCAGACCTTTTCCCGGGCTCCCTCCCAGCTAGCTGTGGTGAACTCACCCCCTGCAGGCTGTGTTCACGCCGCCAACCCCAGTCCTCTCCCTGCGCTCTGACCGAAGCCCAAGCCTCAGCTCCCAGCTCCGCCTGCCCCGTCGGTTGAGCAGACAAGCCTCTTGGGCTGTTGAGTGCTGGTCGGCACCAATCCTCTGTGCGAGAATCTCCCCGTTTTGCCCTCCGCACCCCTGTTGCTGCGCTCTCCTCTGTGGCGCCGAAGCTACCCCCCTCTGCCACCCACAGTCTCCGCCCGAGAAGGGGCTTCCTAGTGTGTGGAAACCTTTCCTCCTTCACAGCTCCCTCCCACTGGTGCAAGTCCCATCCCTATTCTTTTGTCTCAGTTTTTTCTTTTTCTCTTTTGCCCTACCCAGGTACGTGGGGAGTTTCTTGCCTTTTGGGAGGTCTGAGGTCTTCTGCCAGTGTTCAGTAGGTGTTCTGTATGAGTTGTTCCACGTGTAGAGGTATTTCGGGTGTATCTGTGGGGAGGAAGGTGTTCTCCACGTCTTACTCTTCCGCCATCTTCCCCTCCCTCCTAATTCTTTATGTAGTAGAACATAAGGTCAAAGCTTGCCTTTTGGGTTTGCCTGGTGGTGCAGTGGTTGAGAGTCCACCTGCCGATGCAGGGGACATGGGTTCGTGCTCTGGTCCAGGAAGATCCCACATGCCGCAGAGTGGCTGGGCCCATGAGCCATGGCCGCTGAGCCTGCGCGTCCAGAGCCTGTGCTCTGCAACGGGAGAGTCCACAACAGTGAGAGGCCTGTGTACCGAAAAAAAAAAAAAAGCTTGCCTTCTGGGAATTTTTCCTTGTACTAGATTACCAGGTTGAAAAGTGCTGTCAGAATGCAGAACAGAGTTTAGAGAGCAAGTGTTAACTATCTAGATGCAAGAAAAATGAAGTATTTTAATTGCTATTATCATTAAGTAAAGTGATATTAATTCCCCCCAAAACTCAGAGTATAAGAGAATATAAATTGTCTGTTTTACCTGTTAGCTGGGATGTACAGGTGGGCAAGATTCACAGAGTAAATGATACAGAAGGCATTATATTTAACATGGCAAGCATTGTAAATTTATTAAATCTTATTTATAAATCTCTCCACTCTTCAAGGATTTCATGAAAATGATCCTGTATACATGTATTAAATAATAAGCAGGAAATTTATTACTATCTCCTTAATCTTTATAACTTGAAACTCGAATACCTTTGATTTCTTCATCAGAAAATGTGGGACAGTACTATGTTGAAACCAATATTTGCAAAACACCTGTCGTGTTGTAAATGCTCAGTATGTATCAGCTGCTCCTTGCAATATGTGTATACAGAATCATAAAAGCTAAAGATCATGGACATACAATGCAAAGCTATAAAAAAGTAAAGTGACTCTCACATATCCCAAGTTGATTCAAATATCTGTATACTCCTATATTCAAATTCTTCTTTAGAAGAAAATATACTAATTTTAACCGGTATGCTCCAAACCATCATAACTCATAATTCATTTATTTTCTCTGCCTTACCTACTTAATTTTTCTTGGGAAATTATTTTGCTTGTGCAAATATATTGATATGAGCAATAAACTTAACAAATATTTCTGATTTTTTATCACCACTCACACAATTAAGTGAACAAATTGAAAAAAACATTTTTAGCATGTGTCTTTAAGCAGTAGTAATATCATTATGCTGTCAAAACGGATTTTAGTATATCCTCTCAGAGATACTGTATTGCATTTTTCCAACTGTCATGTAATCCTGTGTTGTTTTCAATTGAAGTATTACATTGTGAAGCTTCAGAACTTCATATGATTGTGGATGAAGTGCTTTCCTTAGCAAAGCTTCAGTGACATAACAAATATATAGTTTTTCAATTCCAAGAAAAAAACTCTATTTTTGTTTCACTTGAACTTAAAGATACAGCTTCACAATTTGGTTAGTCTATTAAAGGAAAGATATAAGAAAGAAAAGATTGCAGAGACAGTACTTAATGTTGTTAATTTTTCTGCCCTTACAGACATTACTCAGTTCCTGTTTGTTTAGTTAATATCTCTGGCTACCATTACCGGAGAATACCTTGAAACACATAGTTGTAAATATATGAAAACACCCATCTCAACTTTCTTCAGATGTAAAACAAAAGTTCCAGATTAGTTTATTATACTTATTTATCTAATAATGCCCGAAGATGAAAAGAAAAAATGGCTATGTTTATAGGTATAAACCTTATCACAAGAGTCACATAAATGGGGTAAGAGGGAACCAGTAAAACTTGTTAATAGTGATAATGCCGTGATTTCTGATTTTTTTTTCCTTTCTCTTTCTTCAAACCTCCATGGGCAAATTTAAGAGTCAGGTTTTAATATCTAGGTCTGTACTGACCAATATATTAACCACTTGCAACATGTGTCTAGGAATCCTTGCAATGTGGCTAGCTCAAACTGATATGTTCCCTAAGTGTAAACTAAATATGAGCTTTTAAGACAGTATTAAAAAATAATGTAAAATATCTGAGTAGTTTTTTGTTTTGATTACATGTTGAAATGATAATATTTTGGATATATTATGTTAAATAAAGTATAATATTAAAATGAATTTCACCTGTTTCTTTTTACTTTTTTTAATGGGGCTACATGACAATTTTAAATTACATATGTGTCTTGTACCTGGGCCTCTCATATTTTTGTTGGACAATGCTGCCGTAGAGAGGAGTGGGTTATTGAGGACTTACTGATCAGAAGCAGGTGGCACAACAAAAACTGAGTCCCAGAAACTACGTGACCTCCCCAAGATGTCCCGGAGTTAGTGCTACACTTAGAAGAGAAAGATGATCATTGATCTTTTATCTCAGAGTTCTATCTACTGGAATATACTGACTTCTCCCCCTCCCCCCACCACCATTTTGCAATAAATATGCAAACCAGCTGCCTTTGGAAATCATCAATAAACATTTAAAATAGCTGTAACAAATAAAATAATTAAAGGTTTTACCATATCTTACCAGTTTTCCACTCATGATGTTCACTGAAATGTTTATTTACTCTTGTCACCTAAATATTGACAAGCTATGTTAGAATTTTATCTATACTTCCTATAATTTTAGCCCATATTTATCTAACGCAGGGTTTCTCACCTTTGGCCCTATTAACATTTGGAGCTAGGTAATTCCTTGTTGTGTGGGGCTGTCCTGTACATTGTAGGTTGCCAAGCAGCATCTCTGGCTTCTATTCTCTGTCAAGTGATAAAAGTGGTAACCCTTCCCCCGCCCCAGAGTTGTGACAACAAAACTCTAGACATTACTACGTGTCCCCTTGGAGGTAAAGTTACCTTCCATTAAGATCACTGATCAAATGTCTTTTTCATCTTTTATTTGAGCTAATACAAGATGGTAATGCAGTTTTCTAATATTCTATTATAAAATACTAAGTATTTTAGTACTTAATTATGCCAAATTATTTCTGTATACAGAGAAATGGCATAAAAAGGTAAAATTTTCAAATGGTTGCTATTTATAAATGGTATTTAAATCTTCATTTAAAAAAAGAGTAAGATTGTTTATTGTTCAATAATAGCTCAGTTAGCAATTCTGAGCCCTTATGCTGTGTCAGGCATTGCGGTAGGACCCTAGGGCTCAGAAATAAGTATACTGCAATCTCTGTTTCTAAGAGAGATTTAGGTTCAAAAATAGGTAATTCCCATATAGTATAGTAAGATATAGTTATGAAAGGTATAGTTATGATATAGTTGATATATCATATGAACTATATGAAGATATAGTTATGAAAATAGTTTTCTGCTCTGGAGAAATAAGAAGGCCCTTTCTGACTCCTATGAGCTAATAGGTTTCTGTTAGGACTCAATATTTGCCAACTAATGATGTGTATGCACCACTGACAAGAATAATTCATCCTTCAATGAACACCCTGTAATGATGTGATTGAATTACCTCCCAATTAATTTCAAATCCTGAATATCAGTAAGGGGTGAATCTGGTTAATGTTTTATTAGAACCGTATCACATAATCATCTCCTCAGTTAACCTCTTACCATCAGTAACTTCTTCTTAGGGTGCAGGTTGTAAGAAATGACAAGAAGCCTCTATTCTGGGGAAAGTTTTGCTTAGTGTCTTGAGTGTTAGGAGAGGGATTTCTTTCTAGTCACTTGAATGTAAGTTCACTAGGAAGTAAGCTCTGTGATGGCCAAGTTCTGGTCTGTTTTATTCACTGATGTTTCCCATGTGCCTATAACAGTACCTGGCATATATAAGCTTTCCAATAAATACTTGTTCAGTGAATTTTTGCCCAATTTTATCAATCATTTGTCTATTTCTTTAGTAGAGTACAATTATTCTAGTTGTCTTACAAATATATACAGGGCTCATGAACAATGACTAAGGTTGAATTTACATTTTTGAGCTAGTTAACTACTAGAAAGCTCAAAATCTTTAATTGTTAGACTCAGGCAGGCTTGAAGAAGCGTGTTTATAAGCTAGGTTTGTATTCAAAATAGTTTCAATGTGGACTGCAAAGAAAGACCTAATCAGTCTAAATCTAGATATAGTAAAACACTATTTGCTGCAGAACAGGTATATACCATACAAACTCTGATCTGAAGAAATGACACTTGTTTCAGAAACCGTGATATGCAGATTCCCCTAGAGTCTGTCTTTATATGGACAGAAAGTGAAGAAAGAACAATTAGGGATGATATGGCCAATTTTCAAGACAGTTATTTGGAACAACTTATTACAGCTCAACTTTCCAGAAAGTGACACGTGCAGCTCTGTGGGGATTATTTCACACACAAGCTAATTTGTAGCTTTTCCAAATGGCCAGATGCACCCAGACCCTGGATGTGGGCACACACCCACATCAAGTGAACATTTTAAAATATGCTGTGTATAACATAGTTTTATATCCAAACTAATGATTTAACTTTGATGACTTCGACTTCTAACTAATAAATAGCAGAGCTGGATTAATTTATTTTTTAACATCACAGTAGATTGGCATTTATTGTGATTATAGTTATGGTGGTATTATACCACCAGAAATATTAATGTGAATGAACTTTTTCACTCACTTTTGGACCTTGCTGGATTACTCCTATGTCTGAAAAAATAAAAGCATGAGGAAAAGACGTTTCTGGTATTATATCCTGGTGAAAGACACCCACCACCTGCTCTGAACAAAAATGGCTGTCATAGTCAAAATGGTCACCACAGGCAATGCCCATGTTAGGCTTGGGGAAAACAATGGCTTCTCAGAGACCTTCACCCAGAAACCCAGATATGTTTACACTTGAATGTTCATTTAGTACAAAATATATTTGTCCCTTACCCCTTCTCTCACAATGTTTATTTTTCTTTTGGGGCAGAGTCAAACTTTGTGAGTTTACTTAATTATTTCCACCCTCCTTTTTTAAGTTTTTCTTTCAGATCCTCATAGAGCTAAACTGAGGATGAAATAATATACCCTTTTCTGTCAGACTCTGTTCTGTTCTTACTATCAAAATTATTTTGCAACAATCTGCATCTCCACCCTTTTAATCTTTCTAATTCTGGCCCATTTCATTTATTGAAATAATAGGAGTCATGCCACAGAACTTTTATGTATATCTTTCAAATCACTAATATTCTCACACAAGCTGTTGTATGAAACAACGTGATCTTATTTGAACCCAATAAGTATTAATTCTGGCATATTATTTTTAACACCTATAATTCTGTAATAATGATTAAAGTACTAATAATAATAACAGCAAAAACAAAAATATAATAGCTTTCTCAAATAAAATTGAACTTCAAGGCAGATAGATAAAAAACAACTGTGAACATGACAAAGCGATGCCAGTCCTTGGACTGCACAAAAGTAGAAAAAGGTTTTGCTGACATGCAAACCTAATAAGTTCTTTAGAACTGACACTAATAGATGAAATGGTAGTCAATACATTCTCAGTACTACTGTTTCTAAGAACTTGTACAAAAGAGACAGGAGAGCTCCTTGTTTTCAAAGAGTAACAAGAGCATCAGAGACAAATTAGTAGAGAAATAAGGACATGGATTATCTTTAGAATAGATATTTTAATCATGGGCTTTACAGCAATAAAACGTCAAATATAATTTATATCACCTAAACCTCTATAGTTTTTTTTTTCCTCCACATATCTTTATGTCATATACTCTGGAGTATTTTTCTTCCTTGTATTGACAGTGATGATGCAGTTAGGTTTATGTCAGAAATACATATATACAATTAACAAAACCTACGTGTGAAGATGCATGTGGGTTGAAGTTATATACTTCTGGGAAGTAAAATGCTACTTTTCATAACAATGATCATGAAAAATCTGTCTATGTACTTATAATGAACTTGTCACCAATAGAAGTTAAGCCAGATGTCAGAAAGAGGGACCCCAGAGACCATGATTATCTATTAAATACACAGTACAGAAGTGGCATGTGCAGTGGCACTGAATTTATTTGCCCTGTCTCACTACCATGCTTGCCCTGCACAACTTGTTTTAAGAGAGAGACAGAAATTCAGTCTTCATTGAGCCATTCAGTTTTTGGCACAATTACTGAAATGATAACTAGGAGAGAAATTAAAGACAGCTGTGATTTTTGACACAGAGTCTTAGGGAATTCTAATCTGGGAATTTTGATAGTTGAATGATTGTTATTAGTTACAAGCATATCAACTAAAAAACAAGGCACAGACCTCAGGAGGATCTTGTGAAGCTTGTCTTGTGATCTATTTTGTGATCTATTTTAATAGGAAGTGAAACAGGTCTTCTAAAAGGAAGAGAGAGTTGAGTAAATTATGAGTGAGTATATTTTTTCTACTCAAATTTATTTTAAATCATGGCATATAAGTTATTGCCAGAATCCCAATTCAAATTTCACTAAAATAGTTTAAAAGAGAAACAGGAGGAAAAAGAAGGCAAAAAAATGTAAGGTACATAATAAATTGTACTTAGAAAATTCCAGATTCCCTCCATGTAATATAAAAAAAAATGAAATAAAGAAAATATTGGGTATTCCTCCACGTGTTGCATTTCTAGGACTGTGTTGTATAGTCCAAGTGGCTTAACACAAGAGACTTAGTTTACCATTGTCTTACATTAAGTCTCTGTTAATAGCTTGATTTGTATGGCATGTATTGGCAATATCTGTATCTGAATGTCATGAAACTCATCAGCTTTGAATTTGGTATAGTAAAATATGTATTAATTGGAAAAATTTCAGTCTTTAATGGTGACAAGCCATGTTCATTTTAAGTTTAGGTTTTATCCTCAAACCTATTTTATTTTAGCTGTTTGTAAAAATTAAAGTGAACTGTGTTGAATTAGCTTTTTAATTTTTTATGTATTTATTATTTTTTTTGCTAATTGGTTCTGAGCCTCTGGGTACAACTTGAAGGATTAGATACTACTTATACTTCTGCAATAAAACAATAAGCCACTTAAACTTTAAGGTAATCTACATCATTAGAAAATAGTATTTTTACAATAGCAGTTTACACAAATAAGTGCTTCAATTCAATTAGTTTGAATTCACTTTTGCAAACATAGCAACCTTTATTGTGATATTATCTTCACTACAGAATAGCTAGGTACCAAATATTCAAATAACTTTCTACATATATTTCTTCACTTCAGTTAATCACTTTAGTATTTTGCTCTCTCTCACGGTTTTTTAGAGTGAAATATGTTTGTTTTGGAGAAAGCTGCTTTTTCTGTGTATTGGTGAGCTGAATCCAAACTTTTATTGTGTCATTGATTAGAAATTCAGGTAGCAAAAATTTTCCCCAAATCAGTATACAATGGGGGGAAAAGGATGTTTCAGATCTAAATCTGCCCATAAAAAAAAGTATTTTGTTCAGATCGTGCATGCAAACTATACAAGCTAACACTATTATGGAGATGTCACACCTTCTTTTATATCTTTCCCATAGAAAACATATAAGACCGGATTAATTAATCAGGGTTTCAATTTAACTGTGAGCTTCGTTCTTGCTTAACATACATTTTGGAGTTTGGGCAAAAGTAAACAGATATGTTTTGATGACTGAAAACATGTTATATATTTTAAGCTGATTTCTTCTTTTAGCCTTAATAACAGGTCACTACATCAGCTTTTCAGGAACTTCAAAGTGCCTGGGGCTGGGAAACTAGAGATTTGCATTCTAGTCCTAGGTCTTTTTTCTGTCATTTATTTTGAGAAAAATCATACCTATTGTATATAGTTCAGCTGTTCCAGTGTCAGATGGGAAGGATCAGCAACCCCCTGCTTCACTGCCTGGGTTAGCATGAGATTCAGATGGGAGATAGGAGACTCATTACCAAAGTTGAAAACACTGAGAACATACTAGGCTGTATTTCTCAGTGACTCAGATGTGAAATTAGTCAGGTTGCTTCTAACTCTTCAGGTTTTTCGATTTTCAGTTCATTTTTACACACTGGCACACCATAGGGGTAGTAGAGATGGTTTGTTGATATGAAAATGACGACTACTATGCTTTAACTTTCTTAGAATATAGCCATGCCCTCTGAAAATCATCCGCATACATCAGCCTTGAGGCCCTTTACAAGTACTAATAGTGTTGCTGTTGCTGGAGTTGATTCCCACAAAGCCAGCATGTCTTGGTGAGCTAGGCAGAATATTTAAATATTTAAATCCCAGTCACTAGAATATGCCTGTGTGTCCTTCTGTGAGGTCCTTAACCTTACTGAGATTCATCTGGAACATGAGCCTGAAGAATGTCATTAGTTAAGGCACTGACAGTAACATGCTCTAGGATATATGAGTCATAGAAGATGCGTTTACCAATATGTATGTTGCTTGTTAAACTGTATATGTAAAAATTCTGAAAGTATAGATGCTCGGTGGTAAGCAGAACTTTTGAGGCAAGTATTATGGGGACTAATTTTCCAGAGAGGATCAGAACAAATTTTCTCTTTTTTCATTTCCCCAAAAGACTACTAGTACATTTCTTTAACTTATCTACTATGTTACCAAGTGATCCTTTAGAGCTGAGAAAAAGCTCTAGAATTTGCAAACATCTTTATAAAACACCCTTGAGAGCCCAACATTTGATATTAAATAGGGTGTGATTTCTCTAAATGTTAGCTAATAATTAATTTATAATATTTTCTTCTTTTAAAATAAGAATCATGTGAAATAAATATACATTTCCAAAATATCTATATAAAATATATTTGTGATGTGCATATATGGATGTATCTTGCACATACTAAAATGTCATAAGTACAGATCTCATTGTGAGAGAATATAATATAGTTCAGTGAGAGATATTTTATTTTTGATTGCAAGGTTAATATTTTTTTAAAAAAACCTCTAAAGTCTTATTTCAGTAAGAACATCAAAACTGTCATAAATAAATGATAATATTGGAATTTCAATATAATAAATAGGGCAGTTCACACCTCTGTCGGTTTTGGTCTCATTAGAAGTCAATAAGGCAGTAGTGTGTTCATTTTTGTTACAAAATCCATCTTTACGACCAAAAAATATGGGAAACTTTTATTTAATACTTGGATTCTGCATAACACAGAAACTAGTGAACTAAAGCAATAAAAACTACATGTCCGTCCCCTTGATTTTTTTTTTTTTTTTTTTTTTTTGCTGTACGCAGGCCTCTCACTGTTGTGGCCTCTCCCGTTGCGGGGCACAGGCTCCGGACGCGCAGGCTCAGTGGCCATGGCTCACGGGCCCAGCCACTCCGCGGCATGTGGGATCTTCCCGGACCAGGGCACGAACCCGTGTCCCCGGCATCGGCAGGCGGACTTTCAACCACTGCGCCACCAGGGAAGCCCTGTCCCCTTGATTTTTATAACCCTATTTGACAACATTTTACAAAAAGGTTATTTTCTTTCCCTTCACAAAGCTAAGTATTATAATGCAAAAAAAAAAAAAAATGAGAAGCATATGTTGAACGGTCAAACACACAACCCTACCAAAATATCCATTTTGCTATTTTACCCATCCATCTAGTTTAAAGGGAGTTGGAAAGCCACACCTCAAACTCACACAATTCAACAATTCCCTTAAAGAAAATGAGGGTCAAAGTATCGTACAAGAAATAGTAAAGAGGTATAAATTGTTCAAAACCTGTTATTATAAAATAACCCAAAGATCATGCAAATATAGTCCTTCTAAGTCCTTTTCATGTCATTTGTGATTCAAGAGATATATTTTGTCCTGGCCTTTCAATAGGATATCAGTGCACTTTTGTCTTCTCCTCATGAACTGCCAAGCAGTTTCACAGATCAGAACATCTATCCCCTGTTAGGAGTATTAAATATCACTGTCTGTTTATCCTATGAAAAATGAAGTATATGTTAGTGGAGCTGTCATGCCATATGTATAAACAGTTCACCTTTCACTTCGTTTCAGTAGAGAGAGGCTGACGTTTGATGTTTTTTTAACTCTCCTTGTTTTCTCCAGTGAATATTATAGGCCAGCACTACTGTAATCCATCCTTTCTCACTGACAATACTGAATTTACATAATGCATTCAAGAAAATGCATTGATCTACAGTGATGCCCTCTTTCTGGAATAATGATCAGACCCTGAAGAGTGGTAGGAGTTTTTTCTCTAACCTGAGGTATCAGTAAATGCATCAGACTTGGGAACGGTTCACATGTATTGTAACTAAAACTGAACATAATCATTTGCCTTGCTGGGCTCGCATTTTACAGTTATATATATAGACTACAAGGTGCTGTTCTACAGTTGATGACTCTGCCAGATACAATAATACCATTGCATTGGTGTTATGTCCACAATATCTAAGCAATTTAAGTTGTTCATATGTAAACTGAGATTCAAAAATGTTAAGTAACTCCCCTGTAGTATATAGTTATTAAATAGAAGGGCTGATATTTAAAGGCTGATTTGTCACACTCTATCCTAGTCCTTTTCTCATCACATCACACTGCATTTTAACAGTGAGTTTCCTGTAATATTTGTATAAACATTTTATATATTGATGCAGCCCTTTTTTTCTGGTTGCCATTCTTTTTTATCAACTAATGCAAATTGCTTAGCTTAGCAAGTCTTCCATGATCTGCATCTCATCTATCTCTCCATGCTCATTTCTCCACTTGCCCCTCAATCTCAATGCTTTAAACAATCCAAATAATTTAAAGTTCACTTAATGAGTCACTCAGCTTCCTTGTTGGTTTATATACTACTTTGTTTGCAATGTCCACTTTAAAGCACTTCTTATTTTTCAACCCACAGCTCAAGAGTCAATTCCTTTTACAATGCTTCCACGACCCTCCCCCAGGTAGAATTGAACACTATATCCTATATGGACCCCTGTCATAGCAGCTAAAATAAACTCAGAGATTCTTTCCTCAGCTGTGTCCAGCCTGCTATCAAGCCCATCAAAGGCATCCTTCATTTCTGTTTCAGTGTTTTGTTTTGTTTTGTTTTGTTTTTGCTGTACGTGGGCCTCTCACTGTTGTGGCCTCTCCCGTTGCGGAGCACAGGCTCTGGACGTGCAGGCTCAGTGGCCATGGCTCACGGGCCCAGCTGCTCCGTGGCATGTGGGATCCTCCTGGACCGGGGCACGAACCCGCGACCCCTGCATTGGCAGGCAGACTCTCAACCACTGCGCCACCAGGGAAGCCCTGTTTCAGCGTTTTTTGATCTCTAATATTTCTTACTCATCCTTTCCATCTATTTGCTTACATTGACCATCGGTTCTTGCATGCTGTTTCTGATTTATTCATTAGAGTCCTTAGTTTATTAATCATAGTTGTTTTAAATTACTAGTCAGACGATTCCAACATTCCTGCCATGTCTGGCTCTGATGCTTGCTCTGTTGCTTCGCACTGTGCTTTTTGCCTTTTAGTATGCCTTGTCACTTTTTTCTTGATAACAGGACATGATATATTGGGTAAGAGGAACTGCTGTAAATAGATCTTCATTAACATGGTGATAAGGTATAAGGGAAAGGAGAAGTGTTCTGTAGTCCTATGACTAGGTCTCAATTTTTTAGTGAGCCCATGCCTCTGGACTGTGAACTTCACAAATGTTTCTCAACTTCCCCACCCTTTTTGGGAGTGACAAGATGGCTAAAGGGGTTGGCTTTGGACATTTCCCTTGCTCCATTTAGAAGTCCATAGCAGCAAAGTTGGGTATTTCCCTTCCCCCAGGTTAGTTAGGCTCTGATAAAACCTCAGCAGGTTAAGCTGTGGTTAAACAGTTTCTCTTGAATTCAGGTCTTATTAAGAAGAACGGAGGGCTCTGGCATCTTTCAAAATGGTTCTTTTCTCCCTCTCCCTGCCAAAAGACCTTGGGGATTTTTCTCAAGAAAATGTAGAGTTCCAGGGTGTAAAACTCAAAAACTATTGGGGCACCTCAATGACTGGGTCCCACTGGAGTTTTTATCTCTCAGAATTGTTTGCATTGAGCATCCAGCAATTTCTCAATTACAGTTTAGGTTTTCCTACCCTGGCACTGGTTTTCATGGGGGTTTTTCTTGTGGATTTCTGCTGTGATAAGTTGTTATTTGAATTGAAATTAACTTTTTAAGTACAGAGCATAAGGTAACTTTAAACTACTATTTTTTAAAATATAGCAGTAGTGTCAGGTATTCATTAGGATTTAGACACTAGGATTCTACAGTTAAAAGGTGAATCTTTCAAAGTACAAACTTTTGATTGAAATGTTTATATATATTTCATAATTATAAAAATAAGAATTATTTCATTTAATTGACTATTTGATCAATCATGAGAAATTTTAATATTGCTTTGTTTCAAATCATTAATTATCATAATAGAGAATGATCTTGTTTGAATTGGAACTAGACAGATATATATTTATAGATATAGATATATATGCATAGGACTAGGCAAATGTCCGTTATTTGCCAAGTATATCAATATTCCAAGTTATCAAAATTTTATTTGATATGCTTTTGTAAAATTGCTATGCCCTTAGATGTTCCGTGCAAATATTGATCACTTAAGGATAATACATGATTACAAAAAGTCTGATTAATTTGCTTTGTGGGAGAAAAGTCAAACATCCAGTTAATTCGTTTTTTAAAATTTTTTAATTCATTGTTTTGTTAGTGTATAAAGACACACTTCTTGGGCTTCCCTGGTGGTGCAGTGGTTGAGAGTCCGCCTGCTGATGCAGGGGACACGGGTTCGTGCCCCGGTCCGGGAGGATCCCACATGCCGCGGAGCGACTAGGCCCGTGAGCCGTGGCCATTGAGCCTGCGCGTCCGGAGCCTGTGCTCCGCAACGGGAGAGGCCACAACAGTGAGAGGCCCATGTACCGCAAAGAAAACAAAAAACAAAGACACATTTCTTGTTGGTTTAAACTGCAAAATATAACAAACATTTGCATAGAGTATAATGGTACTTCCGTAAATTGGACCATTATCTCAGATGTCCACAATTAAGCATGCCCTGAGAGTTTTCCTTTTCTCTCTTTTAAAGTTATTTTTATGAAAGTATGCTCTTTAAAAGAGGTAGTTTAGTTTGTCTTGAGTAAAATTAGTCCACCTACAAAAGTAACAAAGCATAACGCTAAATTGTAAAGTTTCTATAGCAAATATGTTATCCTATTGGGACAGCATGTCATCACATATGGTATACCAAATTACCCACTCTTTAGAGACACCTGTGGTTCACTAACAGAATGTGGTGGATTATCACTAAACATACAGACATTTGATAGTTTAAAACAAATCTGCTACATTACTGCAGTAGAGGTTTTTTTTCCTCAAAAATTCTGCTGCCCAGTTTGTTAAAAATAAATACCATGACACAAGAATGAAACTTCAAGTCCGTTTATTAGTTATATAGTTAGCCTTATAATGTACTAAGTCAATCAAACAATATAGTGATTATGAAACCATTGCAAATTTTAAGTTTATTATATACTTGTGTGATACATAACACTTTAATCCTAAAATGCTTAAAAATAAAGATCACACTTATACACATAAAATGCAACCTTCAAATATGAAATGAATAATATAAACCTGAAGCAGTGATTAAAATACCCAGTGGAAGATAAATTCCTTATCTTGAAAAGAAGCAGCTTCTTTGCAAAACTGAGTAGTTCTTTCATGTATATTGCACATCAGCAATAGATTAGATATTATAGCATAATTCAAAATATCTTGACTATATTCTAGAGATAACTTGGGGAATGGAAAATATAGCATATTTTTTTTCTGGGTAATTCTTTATAATCTTCCTGAAAAGAAGTCCACAGACACTTAGATTGTTTTAGTGCCTCCCAAATTCTCCCTAAATGTACTAAATATCTCCTAATTGTTTCATTCTGGTTTCTTTTATACCTTATCTCCTTTCATTAAATCTAAATCACTTCAATACAATATATATATTTTTTAATTCAGAATTTAGAGGGTCTGTGAAATTTGTCTCGATATTTATGACTATTTACTTAGGGGAAAAATTTACTCATTATCAATATGATGCTAATTAATTAAGATTTATTTCTCTTCAGTGTAAACAGATAAATATAAAACAATCAAATATTTGATTCTATATTTATACAATTTTGATAGTAATTTTTGCCCAGACATGAGCTCTGGATTTAAAAAAAAAGAATAAAATAAATGAAAGTACCTCTCCCTTTGGAGTTTCTGAAAACCAGTGGATAGTTATTGCCATCACTATGAATAATGCATTTTAGAAATACCATTGAAGAAGGGCAATAAGTAATTCCAATCTTTCTCTGGCCTTTATAATGCTAGTTCTTGTCACCGTAACGTGTATAATTTTCTTCAACTGTGAATCCAGCTCCTCACTGTATTTGCTTTGTAACACATTTCTAATGCAGCTAAAATGAATCTTTATAGAGGCAATTTATTTATGAAAATTTCTGTGGCTTAAAACACTTTTCTTGTAATTGATACCCAGAATGAAAATTACACTGAACGTGTAATCAAGTTGTAAAATGTTTTAAAGTGGTTGCACTCCACTTTTTTATATGCTTATCCAAACAATTTATCTTTCAAATGATTTCAATTCCAGGAATCAGGATCCTTTTATACATCTCTCTAATTAATAGTGTTTAATTTTGAAAAAAATTACCTTAATCTGTGAAAAGCATGTGATTTGTTTCACCTTTTATTTTCCTTTTTACAACATCAATTCCTATCCTCATCTTCAAAGGTCGAAAATGTAATGTAGAGGGTGAATATATTTCTACTTGTTTTCCATTGAGGAAAAGTGGCAAAAGCCTTTATTTCCCATCAGGACTGAGCTAAAGAGAGATCCTACAAACTGTCAGAAATAGTGCCAGAAACATGTAACAATATAGAGGCCTGAGAGATATAGGGAGGATTTAGGCAGAAAATCGAGAACATAAACATGAGGTGGGAGGGGGGACAGTTCTGAGAGTGCAAATCAGAGCAGCTTTCCAGCCATTTCAGAATTGGACTTTTATAATGTCTTTGAATCACTTTGAATTGAGCGCTCCACATCAGAAAACACTCAATTGCAAAAAATGCCATGTCAAAAATGCATTCCAAAACCAAATATAAATACCTTATGGATTATCCTTGCTACTGTCCTCTGCTGGGTCAGATTGGTGAGAGCTGACTCTAGTTCAGTTTCTTACAATGAGAAATACAGATCTTTAAGTGAGAAAAATGTTTTTAGACACTGACATTTTATTCATTTGAAATCGAAATGACTGGCGCAAACTTCTGCTGAATCATCTGGGTTTCCATGTGGATATTAAATATTTGATTTGCACCTAAAGAAAAACTTTCATGCTGTAAACTGATGTTTAACTGGTGTTGGAGTAGCAGTAAAGAGGCCGGGCTGCAACAACAAGAAACAAGAATTTTAACATTGAACCTCCAACACATATCAACCCTCTCATTTTAGAATGCATAACATTTTATGGATATTTTACAAATGATGTAAAGCTAAGACTAACATAAAACTCATTAAAATAAATCAACATAAGATTAAAATAACTAAAATAATAGCAAAATTAGAACAGCATTTGGGACAGAAATTTAGCTGGGATTTTAATAGGTGCCTGAAAATAACTTTGTATATACAAATAAGTTGAAAGAGAACATATTTTTAAATTTCCTGAAGAACATCTAATTTTACTAAATATTAAGATCAAAACAATGAATTTTTAAAACTTTTTTCTTCTGCCTCAATAGATTATATATCACTGAAAAAGTAAAGAGTTTTGCCAAGATGAGACAGTGCCCATGTTTTCATACTGGCTAGAAAAAAAAAAATGTCTGGTGTTAGCCACTGCTCTGATTCTGAGACTATGTTAGACAAAAGTTGATGTATATACTGGGGAAAAAAAACTTCACAGCTACCTATTTTTATTCACTTTCATAGAAATTTCCTAGGGAAACAAGACATATCAAAATTAAAACAGCAGCAAGGAAATCGTTTACTAAGGTGAAGCTGAGGAAAGCAAAAGTGACAGCAGTTGTAGAAAGCGGCAGTAGCTCTTGAAGTTAAGCTGCTCTGTCACATACCATCAATTGGACCATTATCTGGTGCAGGAGGGCTGTAATAAATTGTCAGATTTACTTCTTAGCTGAAATGATGGGATGGAAATTGCGCTGTGTATATGAGGGTTGGGTGGGGGTGGGGAGAATGAGTATATCAGATTTGCCTACATGTAAGACCTACAGTGATTGACAGTTTGGCACTAGACTTAGAGTTTCTTCAAATAAATTATAACTTGGGAATCTGGATATTGTGATTCTTTAAGGCCAAAAGTTCAGATAAAAAGAAAGTGCTATTAATAGTGACAAGAAATACTGTATTTACTTTTCCTTTTTTGAGACATATTCTGATTAGAATTCTGCAAAATGGTTTCTGCTTCAGATTCTCCTTTTCTTTTAGATAAGTATTATTTGAGAGCAGTCTACATACTTATTGATTACAGCTTCCTAGTCAGTTGTTATAAGAACTAATATTGCCTCAGTAATATTTTTTTTGTTTATTTCTTCTGCATTTCAAGAAATGCAACAATGGTATATGGGGAAAAACATGGGGCTGGGCTGGGACTTAGGTGACCTGGTTTCTATTCTAGATCTTAGTATATAGGAGATGCTTAATAGTTGTTAGTTTCCATCCTCACCCCTGGGTAAAGAATTGTTTGGCTAGACAAAGGTCAAATTCATAATAGCTTCTCTGTGCAACATAAGGAAACACTGGTAGGAAAAATATTAATTATTGATCTTTGAGATAAACCTGCAAATTTTCTTATTAAGTCATATTCTCATTTGAGCCTTACAATATCTCTCCCTTTTTTTTGAGACTCATAATGAAATATGCCACGATTTAAAATAGAGATTTAGCTAGAATCTCACTTCAAAAATTATAGGATATTTAATAATGAAACAATATGTTTTCAGACGTTTTAATTTGTAATGTAATTGTTGTTCTTGTGTGAAAGTAAACATGAAGTATTGAACTTGAAGGTGGGTGAAATTAAATAATTTCTTGCTTCAAAACAAACCTAAATCTTGATATAATTGGAATTTATAACTTACTGAGGACAACCTTGAAATATTTAATTAGTAGGAACCACCGCCAGGCTATAACATCTTGTCTACAGAGTTGTTCTCAGTTGATTACTTTATTTCATTCCTTTAGTGATAGTGAATGAAACCTGCTTTCCCCTGTTCCTGAATAACAACATGGCAATACGATAAACACTTGAGCAGTATCAGCATGGTTGAAAGAATTAAATAACAGGGCAAAAATCTTGCAAATGCCAGTTTCTGAATCTTTTAAATTAGCTCTCAGTACAAATTTGGGGAAAGGGTTTTGTCTGAATTATTCTGATATAATAATTGCCTGTCTCTACTTTGCTTAACCATGAAAATGCAACTTGAGGGCATTTAGCATATTACTGACAATTTTCAAGGCACTAAATTGTCCTGAAGAGGCCTTGAAAAGCTAACTATGCTGTAGAGCAACCTAACTTATCACCATGGAGTGATTCAGGTATGGGGGTGTATCTGACTAAATATTCTTAACAATGCCTCCCTGGATTAACAGACTGTATCTTGCGCAGTTCTGGAAGGTGCAAGTTCTCTTAATAGAACACTTCTGCTTGTGCCTTTTATAAGATTGTTAAGAAATTCAGTTCATATTATCCTAACTCATCTCTTGATTTTTAAGTACAGCTTCCCCAGAAACATCAGATTCACTCTGCTTTTCAATTACTGTGCATGAAAGGTATTCTTAAATTATGGAAATCTATTCTCAGGCTTTCAATTGTCTTAAGTGTTTATCTCTAAGAAGTGCAGATTTAGCAATACCTTTTTTTTTTTTAACATCGTTATTGGAGTGTAATTGCTTTACAATGGTGTGTTAGTTTCTGCTGTATAACAAAGTGAATCAGCTATACATATACATACATCCCCATATCTCCTCCCTCTTGCATCTCCCTCCCACCCTCCATATCCCACCCCTCTAAGTGGACACAAAGTACCGAGCTGATCCTGTGCTATGTTGCTGCTTCCCACTAGCTATTTTACATTTGGTAGTGTATATATGTCCATGCCACTCTCTCACTTCATCCCAGCTTACCCTTCCCCCTACCTGTGTCCTCAAGTCCATTCACTATGTCTGTGTCTTTATTCCTGTCCTAGCCCTAGGTTCATTCAGAACCACATTTTTTTTATTTTTTATTTTTTTTAGATTCCATATATATATGTCAGCATATGGTATTTGTTTTTCTCTTTCTGACTTACTTCACTCTGTATGACAGACTCTAGGTCCATTCACCTCATTACAAATAGCTCAATTTTGTTTCTTTTTATGGCTGAGTAATAGTCCATTGTATATATGTGCCACATCTTCTTTACCCATTCATTGTCAAAGAACACTTAGGTTGCTTCCATGTCCTGGCTATTGTAAATAGAGCTGCAATGAACATTGTGGTACATGACTCTTTTAGAATTATGGTTTTCTCAGGGTATGTGTCCATTAGTGGGATTGCTGGGCTGTACAGTAGTTCTATTTTTAGTTTTTTAAGGAACCTCCATACTGTTCTCCACAGTGGCTGTATCACTTTACATTCCCACCAACAGTGCAAGAGGGTTCCCTTTTCTCCACACCCTCTCCAGCATTTATTAATTTATTTATTTATTTTACTTTTTACATCTTTATTGGAGTATAATTGCTTTACAATGGTGTGTTAGTTTCTGCTTTATAACAAAGTGAATCAGTTATACATATACATATGTTCCCATATCTCTTCCCTCTTGTGTCTCTCTCCCTCCCACCCTCCCTATCCCACCCCTCTAGGTGGTCACAAACCACTGAGCTGATCTCCCTGTGCTATGCGGCTGCTTCCCACTAGCTATCTATTTTACGTTTGGTAGTGTATACCTGTCCATGCTACTCTCTCACTTTGTCACAGCTTACACTTCCCCCTCCCCATATCCTCAAGTCCATTCTCTAGTAGACCTGTGTCTTTATTCCTGTCTTACCCCTAGGTTTTTCATGACATTTTTTTTCTTAAATTCCATATATATGTGTTAGCATACAGTATTTGTCTTTCTCTTTCTGACTTACTTCACTCTGTATGACAGACTCCAGGTCCATCCACCTCATTACAAATAGCTCAATTTCATTTATTTTTATGGCTGAGTAATATTCCATTGTATATATGTGCCACATCTTCTTTATACATTCATCCGATGATGGACACTTAGGTTGTTTCCATCTCTGGGCTATTGTAAATAGAGCTGCAATGAACATTTTGGTACATGACTCTTTTTGAATTATGGTTTTATCAGGGTATATGCCCAGTAGTGGGATTGCTGGGTCATATGGTAGCTCTATTTGCAGTTTTTAAGGAACCTCCATACTGTTCTCCATAGTGGCTGAACCAATTCACATTCCCACCAGCAGTGCAAGAGTGTTCCCTTTACTCCACACCCTCTCCAGCATTTATTGTTTCTAGATTTTTTGATGATGGCCATTTGGACTGGTGTGAGATGATATCTCATTGTAGTTTTGATTTGCATTTCTCTAATGATTAATGATGTTGAGCATTCTTTCATGTGTTTGTTGGCAGTCTGTATATCTTCTTTGGAGAAATGTCTATTTAGGTCTTCTGACCATTTTTGGATTGGGTTGTTTGTTTTGTTTTGTTATTGAGCTGCATGAGCTGCTTGTAAATTTTGGAGATTAATCCTTTGTCAGTTGCTTCATTTGCAAATATTTTCTCCCATTCTGAGGGTTGTCTTTTGGTCTTGTTTATGGTTTCCTTTGCTGTGCAAAAGCTTTGAAGTTTCATTAGGTCCCATTTGTTTATTTTTGTTTTTATTTCCATTTCTCTAGGAGGTGGGTCAAAAGGATCTTGCTGTGATTTATGTCATAGATTGTTCTGCCTATGTTTTCCTCTAAGAGTTTGTTAGTTTCTGGCCTTACATTTAGGTCTTTAATCCATTTTGAGCTTATTTTTGTGTATGGTGTTAGGGAGTGATCTAATCTCATATTTTTAAATGTACCTGTCCAGTTTTCCCAGCACCACTTATTGAAGAGGCTGTCCTTTCTCCACTGTACAGTCCTGCCTCCTTTATCAAAGATAAGGTGACCATATGTGCATGGGTTTATCTTTGGGCTTTCTTTCCTGTTCCATTGATCTATATTTCTGTTTTTGTGTCAGTCCCATACTGTCTTGGTTACTGTAGCTTTGTCGTATAGTCTGAAGTCAGGGAGTCTGAATCCTCCAGCTCTGTTTTACATTCTCAAGATTGCTTTGGCTATTTTTAGCAATACCTTTTAAAGCTGTTGAATGTTCAGACTGCAGACAGCAAGGCTGAATGTGCTGGGAGGTTCTGCAGGCCAGTTTTCCCAGATGCAATTTAGGAGTATAAAAGTAAAGCCTGTAGTGATTCCAGTTTGTCACTGGACGCTGTGTCTTTGCATGTGTCCAATACACATTCCTGTGCTATCTCTTCCGGAGAGATGAGCATACCTGAAAATTGTTACTGTCTGTGAGCCAGGTCTGAAAGGCATTCCTATGGCAACTGTGTGATTCTAGGAATTCTAGTAACTCTACTGACCCCAGGCAGAGACAGTTGCAGAGCATCGTTAGAACATATTGCTGGCAGTAATTTAGATCAAATGGGACAACAGAGAATGTTAAAGTTCAAAATCCCATTATTTGGTAGTGAGGAGGCAAAATAGGCAACATTAAAATAGGCAACATTAAGCTGGAAAGGGGAGTGCAGCTTCGGAAGAGGGAGTCTGGGTTTGAATATTGTATTCATTAGTTATTAACCTAATATGTTTCAGCTATAAAATGGATGTGATTATATCCACCTTAATGCAATATAACGTGTTTTTTAACAAACACTAAGCACGGTGCATGTAACAGAGTGTCTTCCAAATTTATTGTATCTATCGTTGTTATTGTTGCTTTTAGCATTATTGGTCCATGGAGAGACAAAACGAGGCACAGAGAAGTTAATTGAACTAGATGAGTCTGAAACCCAGTCTTAATTCAGTGCATTTCTGCCTTGAAGCATCTTAGTGACAGAGAACAGAGGCAGGATAAGATTTTCCTGTATTTTCTAAGAAATAATTTGAAGCAGCATAAAAAATCCCCTGAAACTCCATATCGTGTTCTTTGCTTCTTGAGTGTGTACATAGTGGAATCAAAAGCTTTCAAGGAACCTCCCCACTCCTAGAAGATGAGGGGGGGCATAAGATTATGACAGGTCCAGCTTCTTGATGGCAAACTTAGCTGAAATCCAATAAGGCCTTTATCTATGGCGTCACATAGTAATGTCTATTGCTTGTCTGTGCTTGTCTTTAAGGGTATTCCTTCAAATATGGATCATTATAAAATATTGCTGTGGGGAAACTCTTCCCTGAGTATGTATTACTTCGTGTTAAAGCAATGGATTACAAATCAAAACCTTTAGAAGCCTCATCATCCATGAAACTGATTTCACATACCATCCGCTAGGTGAAGCACATCCTAATATAATGGTCTATTTCTTTGAAGCATCAACACATTCATGCAGATACCTGTCCATTTACCAGTGCTTTGGAAAGCAAAAGAATATTATCTTTTCATTGTGGCTCATTGAGTTGAATCAGTGCTTTCTCTTTTGAAGGAAAGAGAGACACATCACTGGAAAATGCAACAGCCTTTGATGACTACAACACTTCCAAGATTAGTAGATGGTAGTTAGCATATTAATACTGGGAACTATTTTGGGGTTAAATATAATTATATTGAACTCATCAGAATACTCTTCCTCTTGTTACAACATTTTTAGAGAACCAACTAAAGTGTCTTGAGGAGACTGGGTTTTTGAAGTATGGAATTAAGATGAGTTTCTCCTGAGAACTAAATTATTTAACTAGGATGAAATTACTGGAGGAATGTTTAAAGGATGATACACGAAAGAAAGGAAAATGTTTAATTAAAGCCATAGTTAGTATCTTTGTAACTACAGGTCATAAAACTGAGCCATCATTTCACAGTGGGTGTACAGAGTGCTGAAGCACAATGGGAAAGTGATTTTTATAGTACATTTATTAAATCAAATGATTTTGGATTATTTTGAAATATTAGCTTGAAAATTTAACACAAAGTGGGAAGCAGCACTGAGCAGTGGTTAAGATCTTGGCTCTGCAGTCAGACTACTGAATTTTATTCTTAGCTCTACAATTGCTAGCTGTGTGGTCTTGGGCAAGTTACTTAACTGTGCCTCAGGCTTCTCATCTGTCAAATGGAGATAATATTAGTACCTACTTCATGGAAATGCTTTGCAGATTAAATGAAAGATGATGTGTATAACGTGTATAGAAAAATGCCTGACATATATTAAGTCCTCAATATGTTTCAGCCCTAAGAATTAATTAATAGAGATAGAATGACTTAAGGCAGTTAGGATGGTGCTTATTCAGTATGTTATCTCTTTTATATTATGAAATATAGTGTATT
This sequence comes from Pseudorca crassidens, assembly GCF_039906515.1. Classification (NCBI taxonomy): domain Eukaryota; kingdom Metazoa; phylum Chordata; class Mammalia; order Artiodactyla; family Delphinidae; genus Pseudorca; species Pseudorca crassidens. The sequence goes on along the minus strand of NC_090317.1, from coordinate 53,357,159 downwards.
CTCATGCTTACTATTGTTAAAATACAAAGTGGAGACAAAGGTGAATGCATTTTTTAATCACACATGTGTACACATACCCTGTGCAACTTGAGTAACTTCAAGTTTTGCCCCTTCTTTCTAAAAAAACAAGGGCAAATTGCTTCTTTACTGAGAATGGAAAGAAGATTTTCTTATTAAGAAAGTAGTGGCCTTTATATTGTGAAAGTATGAAAAATGTTACTATCAAAAATAATGAAACTTTGGAAATAAAGGGAGAAATGAAGTTATGGAATTGATAAAAAAATCATAGTGAGGAATTCCTTTATATTTTGCACTACACAAAAATAAGAATATTAGAAATATGGCCACCACATAATGTGACATTTCATAAGGATTTCGTGACCATAAAAATTTTCAATATGTGATTATTTTATCTGTTGAAGATCTTAAACACTCAGACTTGAAATGAAGGTTACACCTCTGAAGATTCACTAATTTTGACATTTTTATTCCCATCATTTCAACTTTTCAATTCGAAAAGTACTTTTTTCCTTTTATATTCTTATTTTCATAAGGTTCCGCATGTTGATTTTTTTTAATGTTTAATCTTTGCCTTTACAGATTCTTTGAAATAATATTTACATGCCATAAAATTCACGCATTTTAAGTGTACAAGTCAATGACTTTTAGCAAATTTACAGAGTTGTGCAATCATCACCACAATGCAATTGTAGAACATTTTCATCACCCCGTAAAAGATTCTTTGTGTCCATCCTTAACTCCAGGCAATCACTAATCTACTTTCTGTCTCTATTGTCCTATTTTTTAATATAAATGGCTTTTTTTTTTTTTTTTTTTTTTTGCGGTACGCGGGCCTCTCACTGTTGTGGCTTCTCCCGTTGCGGAGCACAGGCTCCGGACACGCAGGCTCCGGACGAGCAGGCTCAGTGGTCATGGCTCACGGGCCTAGCCGCTCCGCGGCATGTGGGATCCTCCCGGACCGGAGCACAAACCCCTGTCCCCTGCATCGGCAGGCAGACTCTCAACCACTGCGCCACCAGGGAAGCCCACTTCTTTGATTTTTAAAAAGATGTTACAGTGCAATGACAGTATTTCCATTCACTGGGGATCTCACCTCCATGGTCTATTGGTGAAAATTGTTTGAACTAAGATGATAGATTAATCCCATGTTTTCTTGTTTTCTTTCTTTCTTTTATACTATGTTATTTTAAACAAATTAGTATGTGAAAGCTGTCATATAGTTTCAATATTTTTCAAAAACAAAGTTGACTTTCCTATCTGCCTTAAACCTGTTTCATTTAACTAATTTGTTTTAATTTAACTGGATTTTAATCTTAAAGAATATTTGTAAACTCATCCAAATTGAGAAGTTAAATGCTGTATATATCATTTTTTTGAAATGTCTTTCTTTTCATGTTTGTTTACATTCTCTTTACCTATCATGTGGATATTTTTATTATACTTTCCTTAGCAGCAACTATATCTTCATGTATAAGCATAAATATTGATATTATAAAATACTTTTGTAAAACACAATCACAACACTGTGTGTGTGTGTGTGTGTGTGCATAGTATACATATGCACTTTGTAGACTCAGTCCAGTGATTGCTAGGGAATATGGTCTGGAACAATTCAATTGAGCCAATTATTTTCTTGGGAGGATATCACCATATACCTTTCATCACTATGAAAAGGAGATGATGTTTTGCATTCTCCACTTGGTCTAGGCACCTTTTTGACTTGCTTATATAAGGCCTATTTCCTCAATTTTGCAAAAGCTAGAATGATCAGGCCCTTCAGCATTACATCCTAACGTAGTCTGTTGAAGACCTTCTGGGAGCATGTTAGCAAAAAAGGAATTTGCTAGATACAAAACAAATCTTTCAGGGAGCATTCAGTATGACTTACTGATAAAAAGATCTTTCAAGTCCTGCTACTACTGCTTACTAACAGTGCGACCTTGGACAAGCTCTTAGACACTCTGAACCCCATTTCCTCATTTGTAAAATGAGGATCATAATGTTAACTACTTCATTTTTGTAAGAATACATAAAATAATGCATGTCAAGTGCCTCATACATTGCACTGGCAGATGAACTATGTATAGAGAACCTGGGTAACTCATTCAAGCTCATATGAAACTGGGTGTTAACTCATTCATAATTAAAGCCAAACTTGTGTTTATCCTTCTATTATACTAGGACATAGATTTATCCTTTCTATCAAAACATGACCTTCTCCTTCTCCCTAATGCCAGGTTATATGTTCTTTGCCTTTACTTTACTTTATGATTAAGCTAGTACCACTCTCTGTCTTGCAGAGTGCTTAAGTATAATTATTACTTTCTTTGTTAGAGATAAAAAATATAATTAATGACTGTAGACTCATTTATCAAAAGGCATATTAACCTATCAGTTGTAATTAGTTCAAATTACAGTTGGCATCAGAAAGCAGAAATTTACCATAATGACATCATATTCTTTTTTTTTAATTTATGACAGGAAAATAAATCAAAATTATATCTTTATCATTAGTTAATTAATCGTCCCAGTATATTCAAATAATATGTTTCATTTTTCAGCATGTCATTTTTACAATATTATACTTTCCCTTTATCCCTTTCACCCTCTCTTTGCCTTCATATGCCCACTTCAAGTACATATTAATAGGAAATGCTTGTTTTTTTACAGATTTTGTTGGCTTTTTGAGGATTTGTGACTAGAGATGACAATAATGTCAATAGATATATCTTTGTAGATTTGAATTTGTACTATGACAATTGAGAAATGATACTGACAAGTATTAAGTGTTTTCTTTGCCTTGTGGGGTAGGATGGAAGGAGCAGTTGGTTGGCTTCTAATTATATGAATGAGAGAGGAAAAAGAATAATTGGACACTATTTGTAAAAATGACTCATTGTATAGAAAAATTGCTGATAAATAAAAATATCTTGGGGGTGCAAGAAATAGAAAGGAATCAACATGAACATTTATTGTATTTATAGTAAATGTTATTTTGTTTATTTTCTAGATCCTCTGATAAGAAATTTACATACATTATGTCCAATTTTCAAAACAGTCTTTCTGAAGAATAGGAATTGCAAACTCACTCTGGACCTTAAGAAAAAGGGGATAAGGGACACAGAGGGAGCTAATTAATTTTCCCAAGATCAAAAACTCTTAAGTGCCAAAACAGCCCAAGTCTATCTGACCCTTAATACTTATACTTTTCCCACAACTTGATGCCACTTGAATAAGCTATATTCAAGAGTTGTTCTTTGCAGTTAAGATTTTGACCATTCAGAAAGTAAGGCTCTCTGACAAATCTGCCATAGATGCATCAGTCAGAGAGTAAGCTAAATATAGGACAGGAAATGATGGGTCAAGCCTTCTGCACTATTTTAATGATCATTAATTAAGTGTCATGTTTGGGGGCAAAACTGCTGAAGGTAGCAAAGTAGAACTTCTCAGGCTGTTTTAGAAAACTATAAAATTTGGTTGCACATGATTTGGTCTGAAGTATTGTTCAGCTCATGCAGACATTGTATAAATATGCATATCCCTTAAAAGATGTCACATTTTAAAGTCTTTCCCCCAGAATAACATCACAGCAACAGGCAATCCATTTTGTCATTACCATCCAATGTCATATCAACTTTTCTCAGTGATGCACTGCTTTTCGACCAAAATGATGATATTTATTGGTTTGGATGAGTCATGTCTTTTGCTTACTACTCTGCCCACAGGCTCTTTTGAATCCCTTTCTACATACACAGGGAATTATAGTTGGTCTATTTCTAAAATTTCATGTTATTAAATTGGTCCACAAATATTTTATCCACTCATCTCCTCATTATTTTTCCCTCATAATGTGTTAGATAGCTGTGAGCTACATTTTTTTCTATAAATAGTAAGAGTAATGTTATACATTTCTCACATCTCATAAAAACAAGACATATTGAATCAAGATTGAAATTTGACATTAACTGGTGCTATCATAATCTTGACTTTGTGCCCACCAGAGTTCACCCTGGAACTCAGTGGCAGGGATTTTCTCCAACTGCCTCCATCTCTGCTTTGGTCACCCTGCCCACAAAGTTTACGTGGCCTCCCTAAGGGCGTGAGCATATGCCCTAATGCACACATGCTTTTTTAAAAACTTCCAGGGAAAGAGATTTTGCAGCAGTGAATCAATTAGCCTTTCTGGTACTTAATAGCTCACCTCATCATAAAGTTCTTTCTTTTGCTCACTGATCATTACTTTTCTTACATCCTGAATCTAACACGTGCTCTTTTTTGTTTATTTTCAGAAATGTCCTTGACCTCTCAATTCATCATAATTTGTTTTTAATGTTTAGTTTTTAGCACCTTTCCCAAATGAAATATGACTGTTTCTTCATCCTTTTTCTATGACTTCATTTTGAATTAAGGTGAGCTACTTTCAGATACCAAACTAGATATGTTTCAGTATGCTCTAAAAGGGAGGCTAGAAGCCGTGTAGTAAACAATTACTACGGAAGAAAAAATGGTTTGGTATTCTAGAGCTTCTGGCTATTTTCGTTTATCATGTATTATCCAGAGTTAAATTTTAAACACCTTGACACCTCAGTACCCAGCTACTACCTTTATCCCTATTGATTTTAAGCAACTTATCCTCTTGGAAGATCTCTTTCCCTTTTCTCTTTAAATTGCTCTAGAGTTGTGAAAAAGAGTTTATAATATGAAGCAAACATATCATGCCATATATCAGGTAGAGTTAATATAGGAAGACACAAATGATTAACTACCTAGACGGTGTAAATCTATCAGATGTCCAACTTTTGCTCTATGTCTCTTATCCAAAATCTGAATTCTTTACCTATTCATTTCTCAGAAGGAGCTCTTGTTAATGCATACTGTGGTGAAACTAAGGCAATAACATTTATCTGGCTTATCCTCTGATTTCTGACAATGTGGGTATCCACTCCCACCTACCAGTTATTTCATCCCTATTTTTATACCCCTACAAAAGATTTGTGTTTTCATTGGAGATTTGTGTTTTCAGTGTTAGTTTTCAAGGTCAGTTTGTCCTTTTCTTTACTACAACTAAATACAGGTGAAATTTATCCTCTGGAATTCATGTTCTGTCCCTGTAACAGACACTTGTTTCAATCTATTGCCATTTTGTGCCTTGCCATTCCCTTGAGATCTGATAATTGACCAAAAGTTAACTTAATAGGAGGATAGATAGCTAAGAGAATGTCATCTTTAGAATGTGTATTGGCAATGCCTAAAGTCCAGTACACGGTTTGTGCTCATGTCTTTGACCAGGACCTTGTTTTTCTGCTATGAGGAACTCCGTGATTTTTGATAATTGATCTGCAACCTACCCAAAAAAGTAAATCTGACAATGAGAAACAAACTTGTAAAGTTTTTCCTTACTCAGTAATAAGTAACTGTGCCAGAAAAGAGTCCTTAAATAGAAACTGTGTAGAATCTTCATAAAATATTATGTCTTCAACCCATTAAAAACAAACTTAGTTTCCATGTGGTGTTATGATTCATACTATCATATCCTTTTTAACCATTTTGAATTTTCTTTTTGATATCTGCCAAATTTCCTTCCTGAGTTGTGTCTTCTTTTTAAACTTGATAAGAAGCTGCCTACTTTTTTCTTTTATAGATACAGTCATGATGTCAAGAAAAATATAAAAAATAATTAAAGCTATTCACAAAAATGGTACTGCATAAAATTGCCAAAAATAAGATTTTTTTTAACATGGAATCTTTATTTTATGAGGTTTTGGCCAATCAGGTACACAATGGCTTATTGAAAAGTTCTCTATCAACCTTGCCTTATAAAACATCCTAACCATAACCATTTTTGAAGCCAGTGTGTTAAATTTTAATTGATAACCATTTAAAAGAAAAATATTGCAATGATAATGCAACTTTAGCTAGACAAGCTAGACAATAGAATTCATTCACTGGATCATTTTCAAATTTCTTGTTCTAATTTTTCAAATTAGAAGATAAAACACAGAGTGCTAGGAAATGACCTAAGAATTAATTGGGATACAAAATTAAGAAATGGAACTCAGTACTTGGGCTGCAGATTCCCTGCTGTTCCCTGTAGCTAAATATTTCTCAGGTGTCAGAATACAATAGGCCAGCATCTGAACTTTTAAAAGAGTACCTGTCCTTGAAATAAAAGTTATTCTTAATTCATCACAGGAGGTTTATGTCCTTGTAGACTGACTTTAGCATTTCCTTCCTTTCTTATTCTACCACCTGCAACATTTGATATTTGGTTTCACCTTTATGATCATTAGCAGCTTTTGGAGTACTGAAGGTGGTGGAAGCCAAGTAAGGAAAAGAAGAAATCCGTAATTTTTCCATGAATTGAGCTTTCTATGAACTCTGCTTTACTTGCTTGCTATTTAATAGCTCATGTTTACATGGGGGAAGTTGTTGTTTTGGTCTATTTTTCTTTGTTTTATTTTGTAAAAACATATTATCACATTTTAAAACAAAACTCCTCATTTCCTGAAAATTAGAGCTTTTATGCTATAGACTTGGTTAGAGAGAAAGACATTTTTACTGGAAAATCCTGAAGTCATATGGTAAAAATATACATTGGGTAGATTTTATTCAGAGAGATGGCTAATGCCCATGTATATTTACATTCAGAGTAAAAATAATGTGTTTTATTCTACTGGTAAAAATTGAACTTTTTGATTTTCAGTTGTGGCTAAGTTGACATGCAAATTTTAAAATATTTACATTATTACTGAAATCTTCATATGTTTAACTAAATAAGCAGTGTGATATCTGATGTAATGTCTTTGATGAGTGTGAAGCTTGAAAGGGAGTTTTATATAGTGTCTTCTTAGACAGAATACAAGATTGAAGTATTTTTGTCATAAATCCTAAAAATGCCAACAGATCACATGCATAAATGAAGATATTTTTTTAAATTAATGTAATATATAAAAATGAAATCAATGTCTTCATTTAAAAGCATTATAATAGTACAATTTCCCGTGAAGGATATTTGAAATCACTGGACACATTTCTTTTTCTTTTTTAATTACACATGGTATGATTCTGATACCTTTAGAATGCTTATAACCAATTTTAAAATGCTGGAAATTTTGACAAACAGAATATAGTTATTTAATATAGGTTGAGAAATTAGCCCTAAAGTTAATTTATTTTAAAAAAATTATCAGACCCTGCACTTAAAAGAAAACACTTTTAAAAAGATAAATATCCAAAATTGTATTCATCTATTCAACAATCCCGCCCAAGAGAAGTTATCTAATATAATTGACCATTTCTTCCAAAGGGCATTCATTCATTCCTTCAAGACCCAAGTAAAATTTTAACCCAAATATCTGATTTCTACTTCACTTATAAAATTAGATTCTCTTCTTTCCATCAGTAATGTCAAGCATATTTAAAAAGCAATCATAGATTTATTATGAATGAATGTAAGAATGCATGAGTGAATGAAATGGACCATAATCTGACAGACTTCCAGATAGCTCTTTGAGTGTGAAAAACATTCCCCATTATCAGATGAATAGATGAAAATGAGAGGAGAGTGTGAGAACTACCTCTAAATTCTCTCCTAGCCCTAGATACTAATCAAAAGAGGAATGAGACTGGTAACTGTGGAACTAGTTGTAAAAGCAGGTCTCTTTGGTTAGTTAAAGAGTTTGATTATTCTTCCAAGAACAAGAGGTCACATAATGCAGCTAACAAAATTACAGAGAAGTTTCCTTTTAAGACAAATAAAATTACACACACACAGACACAGACATATACATGCACAATGCACATGCATTTAATGAGTCCTAGGTTGTGGCAGGAATTCTTAGTGAAATTCCAGTTCAACCTTTTTTCATATATCTCTGAAAACACTATATTTCTCCATGTTTTAATAAGAATTTGAATTATTACTTTAATATCTCTGAGAAAAGAAGAGGTAATGTTTGTACAAAAGTTTGGATGGTCAAAAGAAGAACAGTGGTCTTTATCTTTAAACCCACTACCTACAAATGTATATGTAACTCAGGTGATAAAATAAGAGCATCAGTATAGAGATTTAGGAAATTATGTCCAATTTAAGCCCTAAAATTTGTTACATTATTAACTGAGGAAAGATTAGTACAGAATTGATAAAGGTAACAGAGGGAATCACTGAATGATATAATAATCAGATCCACACACCTTAAAAAAATAAACAGCCCAGGTTAGATTTAGATTGCTGTCTGGATTAAAGGGTAGAGCTTTTTAATGCACCACTTTTTTCCTGAAGCATTATACTTAACACTGTGGAAAGCTCCCCCTTTTATGTGTTTATAGAATGAATGATTTTTTTAAAGGAAATCAGAAGAAAAGAACACAGTTGGATTCATGTTTACAGAATAAGCAGTGATTAGTGTGCAATCTGTGTTGTTGTAACCAGCAAACCACCATTGCTTGTTTTTTGGATGGGTTATTCATACTAAATGCATTAGTCAGGGTTTCTAGCATTAATATAGATATATTCCATGGCTGCAAATGTTGTTCTAACAAACAGCAGAACAGAGCTGTGATACCTTTCAGACAAATGCTAATCACAGTCCACTGAATCTATATGTATTATTTAGTGCCATTACCACTCTTAGAGCTTTCCAGATTTTTATTTCTCTGTTATTTATTTGTGTTCATGGATCTTGGTAATGCAGTAGAGCCCTTATACTGTAATAAGAAAGAGCAACTACAAGAGCAATAGTCAGTCTAAGCTCTTGCCCAGAGTAGCACTGGGATAGCAGTGAATATGAAGAGGATTAATGGATGTAAAATCGTGAATAATTACATATAAGTAGCCAAAACAGATGGCACATCTTTTCTCTGGGTTTCATTTGTTGAATATAAAGAAAATAGAATAGCTGACTCAAATGCATGTAAGTAGAGACTAGCATTTACTAAAGTATGTTCTATGGGATGCTAATAAAGAAAGAGATATTTTCAAAAAGTAAAAGTAAATAAATATAGGTTCTGTGATCTGTTTGTGAATGAGAAAGGAAAATTGGAGGTACATATAACTTGAGCCAATAATGGTGTCCATCATTGTTGATAACCGTCTTCTAGATTTGGTAGAAATAACAATTGAAAATTATATAAGGATTTATTGGGAATATACAAAGGACTTCTCTGTAAGATACCGTGCTTTAGCAAGGACTGACCTTTTTTTTTTTGTGAAACAGCGTTTTGTAAATAAACTATGTGTAATAGAATTAGGGATATTAAAATAAGTGATTTGAAATACTTTGCCACCATGCTTTCCTCTTTAGAAAAAAAAAAAAAAGGAAAAGAAAAGAAAAGAAACCTTAGAACCTGAAAATTAACTTTCAATTCAGGCGGTCCTCAAAGCGAAAAAAAAATTTTTTTAAAAGATTAAAAATTTTGTTTTCTTTATTATTCTTTGAACCCCAAGTTCAAGGTACATATTAGACCTCCTAATTAGTCTTCATCTATGGGGGGAGTAGAAGTTCTTCCAATAAGATTCAAAATCATTTGAATATTGATTATTTTGAAAAATTAGCTTGACTCCCCCTTTTACATATAATGTGTACAAATGCAAACTTTCTTGAGAAGGCTGGGGGAGAACATCCACCACCACCAAAACAGGCCCCACATTGTTGTCAATGTACCAACTACAAAGAACATTAAGCCTTACCCCAGTAATAGATACAAACTATAGCTGTCAGGCAGGAGAAATTCAGAGATGGGTGCTAATAATGCCACTTTCCTAATACTTTGTCATGCATATCCCTTTCAAAGACCCTGTGGTCTCTTAGTACAAAAGTTACAGTAATGCTTCAAAATGGTTCTGTGCTTAAAGAATAAGATTGCAGAACTTTAAAAAGGTATAAACAAAATGCCCCAGACTCACAGAACCCAAAGACAGAATATGATATCACTTAGGTGATGAATCTCTGAATCAACTATTTTTAGCTCGTTTTTCCTTTCTTTCTTTCTTTCCTCCCTTCTTGATTTTACTTACTTACTTTCTTTCTTTCTTTCTTTCTCTCCCTTGACAACTGATTACAAAGAAACAATTGTATTAGTCATGGAGTCATCTGATGTAGTCATCATGTTGGTCACACAATTCTAAGTAAAGCCTTTTAAATTATCCTTTCATGGATGGATAGATGGTGCCAATTTCAACTGGTCTAAAAGTATATTGGTAGCAAACGTAGATGTAGAACGTATTTTTTTTAATTCTCAAGTTAATGCATTATCTCCAAAACTATTTCTCTTATGTTAGAAGAAACACATCTGTGGCACTCCCACATGTGAGAAAAACACTAGAAATGGAAAGGTTTCCTTGAGCCAAATATATATATATATAGATAGATAGATAGATAGATCAATTCAGTAGGAGTAAAGTGCCAATTTTAAACTGTGTAGACAGAATCTTAATTTAACTCCTCTGAGGTTTCTTTGAAGGATTTAGAACAAAACTTAATGTCTTAAAATTAACTTT